>NW_003852702.1:175382-194599 GCF_000181295.1 Otolemur garnettii
GTAGTAGTAATAAAGATAACCACAAAAATATTGGTCATAACATGGTAGAGAAAACAAATAGTAAAACAAGCAAACAAAGAAGAAAGAAAATAAAAATAGAAAAAGAAATAATAATTTTAAAAAAGGGAGGGCACCACTAAGAAAAATACTATTCTTTTGAATATATACAAGGAAACCTCTTTATAAATGCAGTGGGGTTCCAGTTTAAAGGAAATATAATTATGCTGCAATATACTTTCCAGATAGCAGGTGGCGCTGTGAGTGGTCCCCACACTAAAACCAAAAAGAAAGAAAAAAGAAAGAGAATCTTTGCTGGCAGGTTGCACAGATTCTCCCTACAACTGTTCCCGCAAAGTGTTGGGCGTCTTCAATTAGCTTCAGATGCCGGATGGCTGGCTGCAGGTCAGAATGAGCTCTCTGCGCTTCTGGGAGAGGTGTTATGGAGACATCATTTTTAGAGTTTTACATTACATATGGTTCCTGGCTGGCCAACCACTCCTATCTGTCCTCCTAACTCAGCACATGAGTCCACACTTCGCCAGATTTTCCACTCAACTCCTAATTTCCCCTCGAACAGAAAATTGTGGTGATCCGAGGGAAAAGAGCTGGGTGCTTTTTGCGCGCTCCGCAATCAGTTTATTTTTGATGGGGTAGGGGATGATTACTTCTTGTTCCCACCACTGCTGCTGCAGTAGCAAACACAAAAGATTTTTCGGTGTTTGTAGGAAAGGAACCAATTTCCCGTATGGGTTGCTGTCAGTGCAGCTCCACCCAGACTTCCCAAATTACAGGACGGATCGGTTCCTAAGGTGAGTCCCTTCCCCTCAAGTTTCTGTCCAAATACCTGGATCCCTGACTCCCCAAACTGGGTACAAATGGCTCCTGTTTCTGGCTACCAAATTCCACTCAGGAATCCATGCCTCACCTCATTCTCTGCGAAACACACAAACTCTCCATGAATTGCGCACAGAAGTCCTTTGTTAGGGAGGGATTGGTTTCTGCCTCTCAGAGTGCTAGCCGCAGACCTCGCGCCATCAGTGCAGCTGCCACAGTTCACAGCTGGCACCATTTCAACTCCTGCCCTGAGGTTTTTCTGGCAGACACCGTATCTCTGGGCTACACTTCCAATCCAGCAATTCAGCTCATTGCTGCACACCCTGCGCTGCTTGTTCATGCCAGCACTCCACATGGGAAAGATCTAGCACCCTCACTCTTACCTGAAACTGCCAGGAGAGTTCACTCAGGGATATGTCTCCTCCGCCATCTTACTCTGCCTCTCGTCCCATTAAGTTTTTTACTTCCTCTCTCACTTTTTTTTGAGGAAGACTTGCAGTGCTATAAATTTCCCTCTTAGGACTGCTTTTGCAGTATCCCAGAGGTTCTGATAACTTGTCTCTTCATTATCATTTAGTTCCAAAAATTTGGTAATTTCCTTCTTGATCTCATCTCTGACCCAACTATCTTTGAGCATAAGGTTATTTAGCTTCCACGTTTTTGTTTTGGTCTGCAGATTCCTGTTGTTACTGAGTCCAACTTTTATTCCATGGTGATCTGAGAAGATTCAGGGAATAATTTCTATTCTTTTAAATTTGCTGGGGTTAGACTTGTGACCTAAGATGTGGTCTATTTTGGAGTATGTTCCATGGGCTGATGAGTAAAATGTGTATTCAGTTTTATTAGGGTGAAATATTCTATAGATATGCGTTAAATCCAAATGCTGAATGGTTAAATTTAAATACACGAGATTTCCTTGCTAAGCTTCTTGTTGGAGGATCTGTCAAGCACTGCTAATGGAGTACTAAAATCTCTGAGTATGGATCTGGGAGTAATCAGGTTGCTCATGTCTGTTAGAGTGTCTCTTATAAATTGAGGTGCTTTCTGGTTGGGTGCATAAATATTGATAATTGAAATCTCATCATATTGAGTTTTACCCTTAACTAATATAAAATAACCATCTTTATCCTTGCTCACTTTTGTTGCTTTAAAGCATCTTGTATCTGCAAATAAAATTGCAACACCTGCTTTTATCTGCTTTCTATTGGCCTAGAATATAGATGACCATCCCTTCACTGTGAGTCTATGCTTGTCTTTCAAAGGTGAGATTCTCGTATGCAGCAGATATCTGGCCTGAGTTTTTGTATCCATTCAGGCAGCCTGTGCCTCTTTAGGGGGCAATTTAAACCATTCATATTGATTGAGAATAGTGATAAGCCTGGTGTACTTTTGGGTATCGAATTTTTCAAAAGTCCAATGGACAACTTTAATCCTTTCATCAGTGTGGAAATTGGAATTTGATCAAAATTTCCTGGGTGGATTTATTTACATGGTGGAGGATTGTGCTTATCATTATGGAGGATAGGTCTGAGAATATCCTGAAGGGTTAATTTAGTTATGGCAAAGTTCTTCAACATGTGAATATCATTAAAGTATTTGATTTTTCCATCATAAATGTAATTCAGTTTAGCTGGATACAGGATTCTGGGTTGAAAGTTATTTTATTTTAAGAAATTAAAGGTGGATGACCACCCTCTTCTAGCCTGAAATGTTTCAGCAGAGGGATCTGCTGTCATTCTAATATTCTTCCCCTTGTAGGTTAAGGTTTTCTTGTGTCTAGCTGCTTTCAGAGTTTTCTCTTTCATGTTAAATTTGGTGAAGTTGATTATGATACAACTGGGGGATGTCTTGTTTGGGTTGAGTCATGCTGGGGTTCTGAAGCTGTCCGCTATCTGAATTTCAGAATCTCTTGGCATGTCTGGAAAATTATCTTTCATAATTTCATGAAGAAGCAGCTCTGTGTTTTGTGAAGCATTTTCATCACCTTCAGGGATTCCTATAAGGTGAATATTAGTTTTCTTTGAATTATCCTGGAGCTCTCTGAGCAAGTGATCTGTTTTTATTCTCCATTTGTCTTGATCTTTGAGTGTCTGGTTGTGTTCCGAGTCTTTGTCTTCAGTGTCAGAGATCCTTTCTTCTGCCTGGTCCATTCTCTGAATGAGAAATTCAACCGTACTTTTCAGATCTTTGATGGCTGCCACCTCTTGCTTCAGTATGTCATAATCTTTGAACATGTTATCTTTGAAATCACTGAATTCTTGAGACAGATTTTGAATAATTTGAAATTCTAGTTCCCTTCTTTCATCCAATCTGTTGATCTCATTCGCTATCCACATTCTGAACTCAATTTCTGACATCTTAGCCATCTGTTTATGGAAGGGATCTTCAATTACATCTGCCCCATCATTCCCTGGGAGGGGGTTTGAACTACTCTGGTTGTTCTGCTTACCAGATTGTTTCCACTGATTCTGCCTGATGCTGAATTTGTGCCTTTCAAAGACCATCCCTAAAACTGTTCTTTGAGTGGCTTCTTCAGGTTGTCTAGAGAGACAGGGCATATATGTCTGGAAAAGCCTCAGGAGGGTCAGGCTTTTGTTCCCGCTGCTGTAGCTGTTCCTCTTCGCCTTGGGATATCACCACTCCAGTGTGGTTCCCTCTCAACTGACAGTTCTCTCACCATTCTCAGACCCAGCTTGGAATGCCAGAGCCCCCTGGGGAACAGGGTATTAACCTGAAGGCACCCCTGCAGGGGATGTGCTGGATGAATGGATCAGTCCTCAGTGGGTGCCACTGGGGAGTCCTCAAGGAGCAGAGACAGCAACAGTCAGACAGCCAGGCAGGGGGCACACTGGCTGGGTGGATCAATCCTCTATGTGGCCACTAGGGAGCCCCTTGGGTGCAGGGGACAATCAGGAGGCAGCTGGGTATGGGACATACTGGCTGGCGGGAACAGTCCTGGGCGTGCGCAGGCATTGAGCCCCTGGGAAGTGTGAACCACTGCCTGGGCAGGCAAGCAGGCATGGGACACACTGGCTCATGGGATTTAGTCATGTGTGTGCAATGGTGGTGGTAGCCCCCAGGGAACAGGGACCGTGGACCAGGCATGCAGGTGGGTGTGAGAAGCACAGGACCACGGGATTCAGTCCTGGTCTCACGGCCATGGTGGCAGCTGCAGCCCCCAGGGAGCGGGGACAATGGACTGGGCAGACAGGTGAGGGTGGGAGGTGCTGGCTTATGGGATTCAGTTCTGGATGCGTGGCGGTGGTGGGCTGTCCGGGAAGTGGGGATGACAGCCTGGTGCAGAATGCGCTGCCTGGCAGGATCAGTCTGCATGGAGCATGCTGCTCAAGCAGTTCTCCCAGTGCAGGACTGGGACAGGGGGTTGGTCCCACAAGGGTGGGGGCACGCTGCTTTTGGGTGTCCTCTCACTGTCTCTGCAGGCAAGGGGGGAAGGAGGGACTGGAAACTCAGAATAGCAGTGTGAATTCCAGTCCCACTTTTCTGCCTGGGGAGGGTGTTCCGGGTCTCAGAAGGGTCCCTCCAGGGAGTAGACCCCATTGTCAGTAGCTCTCACTCGTGGGGTGAGATATTATGTCCTCAGTTTATCGATTGCCTGTAGGAGACTCAGAGGAGTGGTTAAAGAGAAGACAAAGAAAAGCACAGTTTTCTTGGGGGAGGGGATGGACACTTTTCCTTTGGGGTGTGTTATGTACCTGTAGATTGCTTTCTAGGAGTCCCCGCTTGCCTCAGTAGAGGTGTCCTGCTGGTATCACTCTTCTCTTGCCACTGGGCTACAAATCTTCAACTTTGTAGGGTGTTTTCTGGACTTTATCTTTCCCTCTGGATGGGAGCTTCTGTCGGAGGCTGGTACCTGTTGGCCATATTGCCTTGTTGCTCCTCTATTTATTTTCTTAAGGTGTCATAATTCTCTTTGTAAAGATCCTTCACCTCTTATGTTAGGTATATTCCTAATTATTTCCTTTTCTTTGAAGCTACTATGATGGGAATTGTGTCCTTGATTATCTTCTCAACTTAGCTGTTATTGCCACATACAAAGTCTATTGATTTGTGAACATTGCTTTTATATATACCCTGAGATATTAATGTATTTCCTGATCACATCCAGGAGTTTTGTGGTTGAGTCTCTGGGGTTTTCTAATTACAAGATTATATCATAAGCAAAGAGCAAGAGTTTAACATCCTCTGCCCCCTTTTGGATACACTTTATATCCTTCTCTGGCCTGATTGCATTGCCAAGATTCAATATGCAGCACAATGTTCAATGATAGTTGTGATGGTTCACATTCATGTTTCCACTTCTAAGAAATATTCAAAATTAAATCAGAAGTAAATGATACTGAAAATGAAATAATTATTCAGAAAATTAACAAAACAAGAAGTTGGTTCTTCGAAAAGAAAAATAAAGTTAATAAACCATTAGATTAAGCAGAAATAGAAAAGGGAAATCTTTAATAACTTCAATCAGAAACAAAAGGGGGAAATAACAAGGGATACCACAGAGATACAAAAACTCTCTAATTCTCTTTGTAAATTTCCTTCACCTCTTTTGTAGGTGTATTCTTTTTTTCTTTCTTTTTCCTCTTGTTTATTTTATTTTATTTTTTTATAGATCATAAATACATTTATGCCATTATGGGATTCAATGTGTTGATTATTTGTATAAATTGGAGTACTTACATCCTACTGATCAACATAGACTTCACCTCATTTACCCAATTACAGCATTAAGACATTTGTGTTATACTCCTAATAGATCCAACTTGTACTTGCAATATGCTCCATAAGTGCAGTGCCCCTACCAACCCTCACTCTATCAACCCACCCCCTCCCTTACCCTTTCCCGTCCCTTCCCTCCTTCATCCTTAGGCTATAGTTGTTTTTCATTTTTTACATGCATGTGTGAGTGATTGTAAATTGGTTTCACAGTAGGACTGTGTACATTGGATTTTTTTTCCATTCCTGAGATACTTTACTAAAAGAATATTTTCAAGCTCCATCCATGTAATCGAAAAAGAGGTAAAGTCTTCATTTTTTTTTACTGCTACATAGTATTCCATGGTATACATATACCACAATTTATTAATCCATTCATGGGTTGATGGCGCTTAGGCTTCTTCCATGACTTGGCAATAATGAATTGGGCTGCAATGAACGATCTGATGCAAATATCTTTATTGCCAAATGATTTTTGGTCCTTTAGATATACACTTAGGAGATGAATTGCCGTATCAAACAAGAGGTCTACATTTAGATATTTAGATCCCTGAGTGTTCTCCAAACTTCCTTTCAAAAGGGATGTACTAGATTGCATTCCCATCAGCAGTGTAAAAGTGTTCCCTTTACTCCACATCCTCTCCAAAATCCGTAGTTTTGGGATTTTGTGATGTGGGCTACTCTTACTGGAGTTAGATGGTATCTCAGAGTAGTTTTGGTTTGCATTTCTCTGATGATTAATTATAATGAGCATTTTTTCATGTGTCTGTAGACCACGTGCTTATCATCTTCAGAGAAGCTTCTGTTCATGTCTCTTGCCCACAATGAAATGGGATCACTTAGGGTTTTTTTTAGTAATAAGTTTGAGTTCTTTGTGGATTATAGTTATTAGACCTCTCTTGGAAATATAACTTGCAAAAATGCTCTCCCATTCTGAGGGCTATTTGCTTTGCATAGTATGTTCTTAGCAGTGCAGAAGCTTTTAAATTGGGTTAGATCCCAGTAATGTATTTTTGATGTTGCTTCAATTGCCCAGGGTATCCTTCTCATAAAGTATTCTCCCAGGCCAATTTTTTAAAGTGTTTCCCTTGCACTCTGTCTAAGAATTTTTATTGTTTCATGTCTTAAGTTTAAGTCCTTTAACTAGTGAGAGTCAATTTTTGTTAAAGGAGAAAGATGTGGGTCCAGTTTCAGTTTTCTACAGGTCGCAAGCCAAGTCACCCAGCACAATTTGTTGAATAGGAAATCTTCCCCCCAATTTATATTTTAATAGGCTTATCAAAAATCAAGTGACGGTAAGTGTCTGTGTTCACCTCTTGATCTTTAATTCTGTTCCATACATCCACCTCTTTATTTTTGTGACAGTACCATACTGTTTTGATTGCTATCAATTTATAATATAGTCTGAAGTCTGAAAGCATGATTCCTCCTGATTTGTTTTTATTTCTGAGTAATGTCTTGGCTATTCAAGGTTTTTTCTGTTTCCATATAAAACGAAGTACTAATTTTTCTAACTCTTTAAGGTATGATAGAGGTGCTTTAATAGGGATCAAATTAAATCTGTAGATTGCTTTAGGTAGCATAGACATTTTAACAAAGTTGATACTTCCCAGCCATGAGTGTGGTATATATTTCCATTTGTTTACATCTTCAGCTATTTCTTTTCTCAGATTTTCATAGTTCTCTTTATAGAGATCCTTCATGTCCTTAGTTAGATACACTCCAAGATATTTCATATTCTTCAACACTACTGTAAAGGGAATAAAGTCCTTGATTGTTTTTCCCCCTTGACTATTGTTGGTATATATAAAGGCTACAGATTTGTGAGTATTAATTTTGTAATCTGAGACACAGCTGTACTCCTTGTTCATTTCTAGGAGTTTTGTAGTGGATTCCCTGGGGTTTTCCACATACATAATTATATCATCTGCGAAGAGTCACAGTTTGATATCCTCTGGTCCTATTTGTATCCCTGTGATTGCCTTCTCTTGTCTGATTGTGGTGGCTAAAATTTCCATTACAATGTTAAAAAGGAGTGGAGACAGTGGGCACCCTTGCCTGGTTGCTGATCTGAGTGGAAATGATTTCAATTTTACTTCATTCAATGTGATATTTGTTGTGGGTTTGCTGTAAATGGCCACTATCAGGTTTAGAAATGTTACTTCTATACCTATTTTCTTAAGCGTTCTGATCAAGAAAGGATGCTGGATATTGTCAACATATTTTTCTGCAACAATTGAGAGAAAAATATGATCTTTGTTTTTTAATTTGTTTATGTGATGTGTTAAATTTATGGATTTATGTATATTGAACCATCCTTGGAACCCTGGGATGAAACTCGCCTGGTAATGCTGTATAATTTGTTTGATGTGTTGTTGGATTCTATTTTCTAGGATCTCAGTCAATATTTTTGCATCAATATTCACTAGAGATATTGGTCTATAATATTTTTTTCTTGTTGGATCTTTTTATGGTTTTGGGATCAGGGTGATAATTTGCTCCATAGGATGTGTTGGGAAGTATTCCTTCTTTTTCTATGCTTTGGAAAAGGTTAAGTAATATAGGTACTAGTTCCTCTTTAAAGGTTCGGTAGAATTCCAATGTGAAGCCATCTGGTTCCAGACTTTTCTTTTGGGGGAGATTTCTTATAGTTGATGCTATTTCAGAACTTGTTATAGGCTTGTTTAACATTTCCACTTATTTCTGGGTAAGTCTATGAGGGTGGCATGTTTCCAAGTATTGATCTATTTCCTTCAGATTTTCATACTTCTGAGAATAGAGTTTTATGTAATATTCACTAAGGATTTGTTGAATTTCTGAGGAGTGTGTTGTTATTTAGGCTTTATCATTTCTGATTGATGAAACTAGGAATTTTACTCTTCTGCTTCTGGTTAGATTAGCCAAAAGTTTATCTATTTTATTGACCTTTTCAAAAAACCAACTCTTTGATTGGTTGATCTGTTGTATGATTCATTTGTTTCAATTTCATTTAGTTGTGCTCTAATTTTAGTTATTTCTTTTCTTCTGCTGCATTTAGGGTTGAGATATTCTTCCTTTTCCAGCTGCTTGAGGTGTCCCATTAAGTTGTTGACTTCCTCTGTTTCCATTCTCTTGGGGAAGGCTTGCAACACTATAAATTGCCCTCTTAGGACTGCCATTGCGGTATCGCAGAGGTTCTGATAGTTTGTGTCTTCATTATTGTTTTGTTCCAAAAATTTGGTAATTTCTCTCTTAATCTCATCTATGACCCAACTATCATTCAGCACGAGGTTATTTAGTTTCAATGTTTTTGTATGTGTATACAGATGCCTGTTGTTACTGAGATCAACTTTTCTTTCATGGTGGTCAATCTTAGTGGATCAATGACTCTGGTGAAGTCTTAGCTGTGGAGAAATACAACAATTAAGACAGCACCCCCTTCCCTGAGTACACAAATGGAAGAGGAAAATCAACCCTTCCCATTACCACACTACCAGGGTATCACCCGAGAGGGTCCTTGGGAGATAGGTCCAGGTTAAGGGTTCCAACCCAATTGACCCAGTCAGTATGAACTCTCATTTGGGAGAGTTTGAAAAGTCTCCAGCAACTAGATGGTGGAGGTCTACTAGCTGCTCAAATTTGGCTCATTCTGGTGCTCTGTCATGTCAAAAAGGCCTGCCCAGTAGCAGAGTTGGACCAGGGGCCTGAGTCTCTTCTCTTTCATGCCCAGATACCGGTGACCTGACAGGGCTGAGGTCCTGCTCCCTCCAATAAGCAGATGTGCTCGGGGTTTGCACCTGTCAGAGTTAAAAGACGATCAATGCCTCCACAGCTGGCCATTACCCTCTGCTACCAGGCAGCTGGGAAACTGAGGCCTGCCTGCCTTGGTTACTCACTAGCCACTGGTGACTGTTCCACTTGGACTCAGTCTAATTCTGAGAGTAACAAGTCAGCAAATGCTTTTTCTCTCAGCCACCACACCTTTGCCCCTGCCACTCTGCAGCACCAGTATCTCTATAGAGCGAGTATTGGTTTCCTCTGGAAGTCCTCAGATTTTGGGAAGTGTCTCTCCAAGATTGGCCCCCAATGGGATTGTTCTATTGTTGCTGAATCTTTTTGGGAACTGGTCCTGTGCAGCTATACTGTGGCTGCCACAGCCAGGGAGTTCTGGCTGTAGGTGCAGCTCCGGGAGTGCAGGGCTGGGGCACATAGTTCTGGTAGTCCCTGGCGCCTGGTGACTTTGGCAAGGAGAGGGCTCTCAGCTCATGACTCTGGCTGTGCGGGGGCTTGGCTCAGATGCAGGTAAGATGCAAGGGGGCAGTGCACATGAAGCACAGCTCTAGCAGTCTCTGGCTGGGTGGGAGGTGGGGTGCTTTGTTTGCAAGGGGTGGAGGGTGCTGCTCTTGAGCATCCTCTCACAGTCTCTGCAGGGGTTAGGCTTCTGGTTCATCAGGCAAGGGGGAAGGGTGGACTGGAAGTTCATAATGGCAGGGAAAATATTAGCTCAATTTTTTTGCCTGGCAAGAGAGTTTTCAGAGTCCCAACAGGGTCCCTCTAGGGAAGTAGACCCCACTTCCTACAGCTCTCACCCATGGGGTGAGACAAAAGGTCTTCATTTCACCACTCGCCTGTAGAAAATGTACAGGAGCAAACAAAGAGAAAAAGAAAAAGAAAAACACAACTTTCTTGGGGGAGGGAATGGACACTTTTCCCTTGGGATGAATTTTGTAACTGAAGTTTGCTTTCTTGGAGTAGCAGCTTCCCTCAGCAGAAGTGACTTGCAGATATCACTCTTCTTTCTTGGCTCAGCTCCCAGGCTTCAGTTTAATTGGGTAATTTCTGGACATTATCCTTCCCTCTGAATGGGAGCTTCTGTTGGAGGCTGGATCCAGTCAGCCATCTTGCCCCTCCTCCCAGGTGTATTCCTAAGTATATCATTTTCTCTACCAAAAAATCTATGCGAAGAAATTTGACAATATTTAGGAAATAGACCAATACCCAGAATCACACAATCTGCCTAGATTTAATGAGGAAGAAATAGATCTCTTGAAAAGGCCAATATCAAGCACTGAGACTAAAGAAACAATACATAATCTTACAGCAAAAAGAAAATCTGGGACCAGACGGCTTCACATCAGAATTCTATCACTCCTTGAAAGAAGAACATCTACCTATAGTGCAGAACCTATTCCAAAACACTGCAAAGCAAGGAAATTTTCCCAACACATTCTTAAAGCAAACATTACCTTGATTCCAAAACAGGAAGGTAGCCCACTATAAAGGAAAACTACAGACCAATTTCACTAATGAATATTGATGCAAAAATCCTCAACAAAATCTTAGCTACTAGATTGTAGCTACACATGAAAAAGAAATTATACATCACAATTAAGTAAGCTTCATCAAAGGGATACAAGGTTGTTTTAACATATGCAAATCCATAAATGTAATTCACCACATGAAGACAAGCAATAACTAATATCATATGATCCTTTCAATAGATGCAGTAAAAGCATTTGACAAAGTTCAGCATCCTTTTTTAAAAAGAACACTTGCAAAAATAGGCATAGGTGTCCCATCTCTTAAGTTAATTGAAGCCATCTATGACAAACCCACAGCTAGCATCATACTGAATGGAGTGAAACTGAAAACTTTTCCACCTAGAATGGGAAGAATAAATTATTACTGTAATGTTTATCAACTTTTTCTTTTCATTATATCTGGCCTAATGAGCCTTTAAAAGAACTTTTTAATAATTTTTTTCCTCTGCTCCATGAAATTTTGATTACACAAATGCTGTATTGATTATGTATTGTGACACTATAAGGTTGAACCACTTTGCAATAAATGGCTGAATTTCTCTATTTTTAAGGCTGAATAATTTTCATTTATACATATATATATATTTCTGTGTGTGCATATCTATGTCTATATCTATACCTATATCCATCTGTGTATGCATGGGTTTTCTTTTCTCATGTGGAAACTTACATTGTTTCCATATTGTGGATATTGTCAATATTACTGTAGTGAACACAAGAGCACAATTATCTTTTGGAGGTACTAGTAATTTATTTCCTTTGGATATATACCTAGATAATGTAGAAGTTCCTTTTTTAATTTTTTGAGTAACTTCTATGCTGTTTTCCATAATGGATGAGCCAGTTGATATTCCCTCCAAGATATACAAGAGTTTCCCTTCCTCTACATCTTTGTCAACCCCTTTTATCTTTTCTCATTTTGATAACATCCATTCTTACATGTTCTTATGGCTTTGATTTTAATTTCTCTGATGATCAGTGATCTTGAACACCCTCTCAGAGACCTGTTGGTAATGTGCATGACTTTGGAAAAGTATGCGTTCATATTCTTTCCAAAGTTGTAAATCAGGTTATTTGAGGTTTTTGTATTTGCTAATGAATTTCATGAGTTCATTATCTATTTTGAATATTAGGCCCTTCTCAGATACATAATTTACAAATAGATTCTCTCAATCTGTAAGTTTTGTTTTCATAATGCCCTTGCCATGCAGAAACATTTTATTATTATTCTTTTTATTAAATCATCACTGTGTACATTAATGCAGTCATGGGGAACAATGTGCTGGTTTTATATACAATTTGAAATATTTTCATCAAACTGGTTAACATAGTCTTCATGGCATTTTCTTACTTATTGTGCTAAGACGTTTATATTCTGCATTTAGTAAGTTTCACATGTACCCTTGTAAGATGCACTGTAGGTGTGGTCCCAACAATTACTCTCCCTCCACCCATCCTCTCCCCTCCCCTCCCCTCCCCTTCCTTTCCCCTTTCACCATATCCTTGGGCTATAATTGGGTTATAGCTTTAAAGCTATAACTTAGTTTCATAGTAGGACTGTGTACATTGGATACTTTTTCTTCCATTCTTGAGATACTTTGCTAAGAAGAATATGTTCCAGCTCCATCCATGTAAACCTGAAAGAAGTAAAGTCTACATCTTTCTTTAAGGCTGCATAATATTCCATGCTGTACATACACCACAATTTATTGGTCCATTCGTGGGTCAATGGGCACTTGAAAGGGAGCACTTCTACCCTGCTGGTGGGAATGCAAACTAATCTGTTCCTTTTGGAAAGATGTTTGGTGAACACTTAGAGAACTAAAAATAGACCTACCATTCAATCCTGCAATTCCTCTACTAGGTATATATCCAGAAGACCAAAAATCACATAATAACAAAGATATTTGTACCAGATATTTATTGCAGCCCAATTCATAATTGCTAAGTCATGGAAACATTTTAATTTGATACAGGTTCACTTATGTATTTTGGCTTTTGTCACATAATGGCGTACATTTATGATACACAGTGTTCTATTTTGATATAGAATGTGGAAAGCTTACATCAAACTTAATAACATAGCCATCACCTCACTTATTTATTTGTTGTGGTCAGACATTTATACTCTACTCTTAATGTGCCATTTATACTCTACTTTAAAATGTGTCATTTCATTGTACATAATAGTTGAGGTCACACCAAATACCCTCCCTTCTCCTGAACTCTCCAATTCCCTTCTATCTCCTTCCTCTTCCTTCCTTCTTTCTGGAATAAACTGTGTTTTATCATTAGTATACATGTGTACGTAGTTATGTATTGGTTTCAAAAAAGTATTGAGTACATTGGGCACTTTTTCCTCCATTCTTGAAATACTTTACTAAAATGAATATGTTTCAGTTCCATCCAGGTAAACATAAAAGACGTAAAGGCTCCATCATTTCTGTGGCTGCAAAGTATTCAATAGTATACATATACCAAAATTTGTTAATCCATTCATGGTTTGATGGGCATTTGGGCTGCTTCCATGACTTGGCTATTGTGAATTGGGCTGCAATAAACGTTCTGGTGCAAATGTCTGTTTTAAAATGATTTTTGTTCATCTGGGTAGATAGTGAGTAGAGAAATTTCAGGATCAAACAGTAGGTATACATTTAGTTCCTTGAGAATTCTCAAACTTCTTTCCAAAAGGGCCGTATTGGTTTGTAATCCTACCAGCAATGTAGAAGTATTTGCTTCTCTCCACATCCATGCCAACATCTGTAGTTTTGAGATGTAGTGACGAGTGCTAACATACTAGAGTTAGATGATATCTCAAACCATGCCACCTTCCTAAACACTTCCAGAAAGAATTAGAAATTTTAAATAGACCTAGATCAAGCACTGAAATACCATCAATGCTATGAAATCTCTCAAAAATGAGAAGTCCTTGACCAGATGGCTTCACATCAGAATTCTACCAAACCTTTAAAGAGGAACTAGTACCTCTATTACATGACCTTTTCCAAAACAGAAAAAGAAGGAATACTTCCCAACACACTCTATGAAGCAAATAACACCTTGATCCCCAAACCAGGAAAGGATCCAACAAAGAAAGAAAACTATAGGCCAATATCATTAATAGATATTGTGCAAAAATATTCAATAAGATAGTAGCAAACAGAATTCAACAACACATCAAAAAAATATATACAACACCATCAAGTTGGTTTTATCCCAGGGCTACAAGTTTGGTTCAACATACATGAATCTATAAATATAATACATTACATAAATAAAAAAACCCATATGATTCTCTCCATTGATGAAGAAAAAGCTTTTGATATTACCCAGCATCCTTTAATGATCAGAAGACAAGAAAATAGGCTTACATGAGACATTTCTTAAACAGATAGAGGTGATATACAGCAAACCCACAGCCAATATCACATTATATGGAATAAAACTGAAAACATTTCCACTCAGATCTGGAAATAGACAAGGATGCCCATTGTCTCCACTGCTATTCAACTTAGTAAGAAAAGCAAGCCTTAGGTAGTCATTGCAATCTGGCAAGAGAGTTATCAAGCATATACAAATGGGTTTAGCGGAGATCAAACTCTCATTCTTCGTGGATGACATGATCTTATACTTGGAAAACCCCAAGGACTCAACTACAAAACTCTTAGGAATATCGAGGAATACAGCAGCAGGATAGAAAATCAATACTTACAAATTGTTAGCTTTTATATATACCAACAATTGTTAAGCTGATAATACAGTCAAGGACCCTGTTCCTTTTGTAGTAGTACCACAGAAGATTAAATATCTGGGAATTTACCTAATAAAGGACTTTAAAGATCTCTATAAGGAGAATTATGAAACACTGAGTGAACAAATAGCTGATGATGTTAACAAATGGAAAAAGGGAGGGACAAATGAGAGACCAAGAGACACACCACAGTGTTGTGTGGCAGATGATCTTTTCTGACTCAGTGCTCACTGGAGGAGATCAGTCTCCAACCCCTCAGGTTTGCAGGATGAAACTGCCTGTGGTTTTCTCCTTTCAGCCAGTGGAGACCCTTTGAATTCTCTCTGTTGAGCAGTGATTGTACTGCTTGAGACAATATAATTACAATTCTTGACCTGGTCTGTCAACCTGAGGACCCTCCAAGGTTGAGCAGCAGTTATTTTTCTAGCAGTAAAGGACTGATTCTCCTTCTCCAGCTGCCAGGGGTCAGGGGCAGGGTGCCACATTTGCTTGTATTTCTCCCCAGTTGAGATTTCAACATAATACTGCAACTCCTTAGAATTGAGTAGAGGCTGGCTTACTTGAAGACAGAGCCAGATTGTGCTATCTCACCAAACAGGTCCTAAGAATCTCTGGCTGAAGCTCTGAAAGGGAACTTTGTAAGATAGTAGGGGGAAAGCCACAATCACAAGCCCTAGCTCACTGGTAAAGGGCTGGTTAACACCACTTCCTGAGGTCCCCGATCAAATCTCAACCTAGGAGTTTTAATTGCCAAATTGCAGAAAATACTCATGGGGAGAAACCAACAGAAGAACTCTAGCAACATAATAATCAGAGTAGATCAACTCCCTCAGGGAATGACAAAGGAGATAAAACAGAAAGTGCCATTCATACACAAATGGCTGAAATATAAGAAATAGAATTCAGAATATGGATGGTTAATAAAATTAATAGAATAGAGGAGAAGATGGAAATAGAAATCCAAAGAATAGTTAAAAAATTATCTCAAGAAATTAATTAATTCAAAGAGAAAGTCAAGGATATGGATATAATGAGAAGAGATAGCAGAGCTGAAGGAAGTGAAAAAAATTATTCAATGAGCTTTAAAATACAGTAGAATCCCTCAGTAATAGATTGTAGAATGGTGAAGAAAGGATCTCTGAAATTGAAGACAAGGCTTTTGAACAATCCCAAGCATTCAAAGAGTCAGAGAAATGGAAAGCAAAAGCTGATCATTCCCTGAGAGAGTTGTGGGATTGTTCCTAAAGATATAGTGTCTGACTTATAGGAATTCCTGAAGGAGAAGAGGATGATCCTGTATTGTAGGAGATACATAAGTTCAGATAATAGATACTTTCAGAACCCGAGCAAGAATCAATACAAATAAAGCATCTCATAGATACATTATAATTAACTTTACCAAAGTTAAGATGAAGGAGAAAATTCTGCAGGCAGCCAGACATAAGAAAAGCATTACCCACAAAGTGAGAAATATTAAAATGACTGCAGATCT
The DNA here is from genome assembly GCF_000181295.1 of Otolemur garnettii. Lineage (NCBI taxonomy): Eukaryota > Metazoa > Chordata > Mammalia > Primates > Galagidae > Otolemur > Otolemur garnettii. Next base: position 191,494 of record NW_003852702.1, read on the forward strand.
TTCAGCCTAAACTTTTCGAGCCAGAAGAGGATGGTAATCAACCCTTAATATTTTAAAACAAAACAACTTTCAGCCCCGGATCCTGTAACCAGCTAAGCTGAATTTCATTTGTGATGGAGAAATCAAATAGTTTACTGACATACACATGTTGAGGAAATTTGCCACAATTAAACCAGCTTTCCAAGAAATACTCAGACCCATTTTCTATAATGACCAGCACAATGGTCTACCACCAAAGTAAACTCACTCAGAATTCATCAAATGAAACCTAACTTCCACAATGGTGAAAGGATTAAAAGTATACATTGGATCCTTGAAGAACACAATGGCCAAAACACTACCATAACTATCAATTTTCTTAATTAAGGTGAATGGCTTAAACTCTCCTTTAAAGAGTCACAGGTTGATTGATCGGGTACAAAAACTCAAGCTAGGTATTTATTGTCTGCAAGACAGTCATCTTTCCTCAAGGATAAAAAAACAAATAAACAAACAAAAAAACAACTCAGGGTGAAGGGATAGACATCTATAATACAGGCAAATGAAAATCAGAAAAAAACAGAGGATCCAATTCTATTTACAGATACAATAGGACTTAAAATAACAAAAATAAGAGAATTTAATAATTAATATTTTTGTGTCCTAGCTGAATGCTCCTCAATTTATATAGCAAACCTTAGCAGATATGAACAATTTTATATCTTCCTGCACCATAATATTTGGAGATTTTCACACCCCCTTGTCAGTTCTGAATAGATCCTTCAAGAAGGAACTAACAAAGAAATAATGGACTTAACTGGGACTCTAGAGCAGGGTTCCTCAAACTTTTTAAACAGGAGGCCAGTTCACTGTCCCTCAGACCATTGGAGGGCTGGATTTTGGGCCCTGGGACAAGTCGGCTGCTAAGCAGGATAGGTAGCAGCAACAAAAACACCCAGTGGGCTGGATAAATGTCCTAGATGGGCCACATGTGGCCGTGGGCTATAGATTGAGGATGCCTGCTCTAGAGCAAATGGACTTAACAGACATCTACAGAACATTTCATCCTAAAAAAAATGAAAACATATTTATCTCATCAGCCTATGGATTGTCTTTCAGAATTGATCACTTATTAGGACACAAGTCTACCCTAAACATATTTAAAAGAATAGAAAGTATTCCTTGTGTCTTCTCAGACAATCATGGAATAAAAGTTGAACTCAACAGCAACAGAAATCTTCATACTCAAAGAAAGTCATGGAAACTAAGTAATATTATGCTGAATGATAGCCAGGTCAAAGATGAGATTAGGAAGAAAATCATAAGATTTTCAGAACAAAATAATAATAAAGTCACAAGAACTCCAATTGCACAATTGGTTAGTGCATGGCACTGATGATGAAGACACAAATTATCAGAACATGTGGCACACTGCAAAGGCAGTCCTAAGAGGGAAATTTATATCATTAGAAGCCTCCATCAAGAAAACAGAAAGAGAGGAAGTCAACAACCTAATGGGTCATTTCAAGCAAGTGGAAAAGGAAGAAGAATCTAACCCCAAACTGAGCAGAAGAAAGGAAATAAATAAAATTAGAGCAGAATTAAATGAAATTGAAAATCAAAGAATCATTCAGAAGACCAATGAAACAAAAAGTTGGTTTTATGAAAAGTATAATAAAGTTTATGAACCTTTGGCCAACCTGACCAGAACCAGAAAGGTAAAATCTCTAATAACGTCAATCAGAAATGATATGAGAGAAATAATAAACAACAATAAAATTTAAAAAAAATCCTCAATAATTACTACAAAATACTCTATTCTCAGAAATATGAAAATCTGGAAAAAAATGTAACAATACCTGGAAACACATCACCTCCTATAACTAACAGAAAGAATTAGACATTTTGAATAGACCTGAAGCACTGAAATATCAAGCACTGAAATACCATCAACTACATGAAATCTTCCCCAGAAGGAAAGTCCTGGACCACATGTCTTCACATCAGAATTCTACCAATCTTTCAAAGAGGAGCTAGCATCTATATTACATAACCTTTTCCAAAACAAAGAAAAAGAAGGAAACTTCCCCCAACACATTCTATGCAACAAATATCGCTTTGATCTTCAAAACAGGAAAGAACTCCACAAAGAAAGAAAATTACAGACCAATATCATTAATTAGTATCAATTCAAAAATATACGATAAGATCCTAGCAAATAGAATTCTACAACACATTAAAAAATTATACACCACAATCAAGTTGAATTTATCCCAGGGTTACAAGTTTGGTTAACCATAAGTAAATCTATAAATATAATATATCACATAATTGAATCTGTAGATGGCTTTGAGAACTATGGACATTAAAACAATACTAATTCATCAAGTCCATAAATGTAGGTATCTTTCCATGGATTTATATTTTCTACAATTGCTTTGATCAATACAGTTTTATTATTATTTTTATTAAATGATAGCTGTGCACATTAATGCAATCATGGGGTATAGTGTGGTGTTTTCATACACAATTTGAAATATTTTCATCAAACTGGTTAACATAGCCTTTATGTCATTTTCTTAGTTATATTAAGACATTTATATTCTTCTTTTAGAAAGATTCACTTGTACCCTTGTAAGATAAACCATAGAGGTGATGCCATCAATCACCCTCCTTCCACCCATCCACCCCTCCCACAACTCCCCTCCTCCTCCCCATAGTCTTAGGCTATAATTAGGTTATAGCTTTTATATGAAAGCTATGCATTAGTTTCATAATAGGACTGAGTACATTGGATACTTTTTCTTCCATTATTGTGATACTTTGCTCATAAGAACATTCTCCAGCTCCATCCATGTAAACATGAAGGACGTAAAGTCTCCATCTTTCTTTATGGCTGCATAGTATTCCTTGGTGTACATATACCACAGTTTATTGATCCATTCATGGATTGATGGGCACTTGGCCTTCTTATATGACCTGTAAATTATGAATTGGGCTGCAATAAACATTCTGGTACAAGTATCTTTTGTTGTAATGTGTTTTTTGGTCTTCTGGATATATACCTAATAAAGGAATTGCAGGATCAAATGGCAGGTCTATTTTTAGTTCTCTAAGTGTTCTCCAG
>NW_003852702.1:195421-197953 GCF_000181295.1 Otolemur garnettii
TGCTTTGTTTTTATTCCTGAGTAATGTCTTGGCTATTCGAGGTTTTTTCTGATTCCATATAAAATGAAGTATTATTTTTTCTAGATCTTTAAAGTATGACAGTGGAGCTTTAATAAGGATTGCATTAAAATTATATATTGCTTTGGGTTGTATGGACATTTTAACAAAGCTGATTCTTCCCAGCGATGAGCATGGTATATTTTTCCATTTGTTAACATTTTCAGCTTTTTTTTTTTCTTAGAGTTTCATAGTACTCTTTATAGAGATCTTTCACATCCTGTGTTAGGAAAACTCCCAAATATTTCATCTTCTTTGGCACTACTGTGAACGGAATAGAGTTCTTGAATGCTTTTTCAGCTTGGCTGCTGTTCGTTACTTTACAGTTTTCAGTTCACAAAAGTTTCACTTTCTTGGTTAAATTTATTCCTATTCATTTTATTACTTTCACCCTATTGCAAGTATGATTTTTTCCTTGATGTATTCCTCAGGTATGCTATGCTTGTTGTATAAAATGATACTGATATTTGCATGTTGATTTTGCTCCCCACAACTTTATTGAATTTATTAGTTGTAACAATTTTCTTGTGCAGTCTTTAAGGCATTCCATATAGAATGTTATAATGTTTTCAAACAAAGACAATTTTACTTCTTTTCCAAGTTATAAGCCTTTTCTTTTTCTTGACTCATTCTCCTGGCTGGAACATCCAGTACTTTGTTTAACATAAGTGGATAGACTGAGCATCCTTGTCTTCTTTTGGATCCTGTTGGAAAAAATTTCAGTTTTTCATCACTAAATGTGATACTAGCTATGACTTCTGATATATGACCTTTATTAATATTGGTTTTATTCCCTCTATATGAAATTCGTTTTTTTAAAATTAAGTCATCTGTGCATAGATCATTAATACATTTATGCCATTGTGGGAGTCAATCTTTTGATTATTTATACAAATTAGAATGCTCACATCCTACTAATCAACATCGCCTTCACCTCATTCCCCAATTACAGCGTTAAGACTTTTGTGTTCTACACCTGATAGATCCAACTTGTACTTGCAATATGCTCCATAGGTGTGGTCCCTTTATTCACCTGCCCTCTATCAACCCATCTCACTCCCCTTCTCCTCCTCCCCCTTCCCTCCTTCATCCTAGGCTATAGTTGTGTTTCATTGTTCATGTTCAAGGGTGAGTGGTTATAAATTGGTTTCACAGTAGTACAGAGTACATTGGATATTTTTTTTCCATTCCTGAGATACATTACTAAGAAGCGTATTTTCCAGAACCACAAATTATTAATCCATTCATGGGTTGATGGGCCCTTGGGCTTCTTCCATGACTTGGCAGTTATGACTTGAGCTGCAGTGAATAATCTGATGCAAATATCTTTATTGCCAAATGATTTTTGGCCCTTTGAATATACACCTAGAAGAGAAATCGCAGGACCAAACAGCAGGTCTACATATACATCCCTGAGTGATCTCCAAAATTCCTTCCAAAAGGTACATACTAGCTTGCATTCCCACTAGCAGTGTAGAAGTGTTCCCATTTCTCCACATCCATGCAAACATCTGTAGTTTTGGGATTTTATGATGTGGGCCATTCTTACTGGAGTTGCTATCTCAGAATGATTATGGTTTGGATTTCTCTGATGATTAAAGACAATGAGTATTTTTTCATGTGTCTGTAGGCCATGTACCTGTCTTCTTCAGAGAAGCTTCTGTTCATGTCTCTTGCCCACAATGAAATGGGATCACTTGGTTTTTTCTTAGTAATAATTTTGATTTCTCTGTGGATTATGGTTATTAGACCTTTGTTGGAAATACAACTTGCAAAAATCTTCTCCCATTCTGAGGCTATTTGCTTTACTTACTGTGTTCTTGGCAGTGCTGAAGATTTTTAATTTGATCAGATCCTAGTAATGTATTTTTGATGTTGCTTCAGTTTCCCGGGTTGTCCTCATAAAGTATTCTCCCAGGCCAATTTTTTCAAGTCTTTCCCCTGCACTCTCTCCAAGAATTTCTACTGTTTCATGTCTTACATTTAAGTCCTTTAACCAGTGAGAGTCAATTTTTGTTAAAAGAGAAAGGTGTGGGTTCAGTTTCAGTTTTCTACAGGTCACAAGACAAGTCATCCAGCACCATTTGTTGAATAGGGAATCTTACTCCCAATTTATATTTCTGATAGGCTTATCGAAGATCAAATGACGATAAGTGTCTGGGTTTACCTCTTGGTCTTCTGTTCTCTTCCATACATCTACCTCTCTATTTTTGTGCCAGTACAATGCTGTTTTGATCACTATCGATTTACAGTATAGTCTGAAGTCTGGAAGCATGATTATTCCTAATTTGTTTTTATTTCTGAGTAATGTATTGGCTATTCGAGGTTTTTTCTGTTTCCATATAAAAAGAAGTACTAATTTATCCAGGTCTTTAAACTATGACAGAAGTGCTTTAATAGGGATTGCATTAAATCTGTAGATTGCTTTAGGTAGTATAGTATTTTGAGAATGTTGATTCTTCCCAGCCATGAGCA
>NW_003852702.1:198139-207971 GCF_000181295.1 Otolemur garnettii
AATCATATCATCTGCAAAGAGTGACAGTTTAATCTCCTCTGGTTCTATTTGGATCCCCTTGATTGCTTTCTCTTCCCTGATTGTGGTGGCTAAGACTTCCATTACAATGTTAAAAAGCAGTGGAGACAATAGGCATCCTTGCCAGTTTCCTTATCTGAGTGGAAATGATTTCAACTTTACTTCATTCAATATGATATTGGGTGTGGGTTTGCTGTCGATGGCCCCTATCAGTTTAAGAAATATTCTTTCTATACCTATTTTCTTAAGCATTCTGAGCAAGAAAGGATGCTGGATATTATCAAAAGCTTTTTCTGCATCAAATGAGAGAATCATACGGTCTTTGTTTTTTAATTTGTTTATTTGATGTATTATATTTATGGATTTATGTATAACAAAGCATTCTTGGGACACTGGGATGAAACCCACTGGGTCATGATGTATAATTTGTTTGATGTGCTGCTGGATTCTGTTTGCAAAGATCTTATTGAATATTTTTGCATCAATATTCATTAGAGATATTGGTGTATAATTTTCTTTTCCTGTTGGGTCTTTTTCTGGTTTGGGAATCAGGGTGATATTTGCTTCATAGAATCTGCTTGAGAGTCTTCCTTCTTGTTCTATGTCTTGGAAAAGGTTAAGTAATATAGGTACTAGTTCCTCTTTTGGGGTTTGGTAGAAATCTGATGTGAAGCCATCTGGTCCTGGGCTTTGAGGAGACTTCTTATCGTTGATGCTATTTTAGAACTTGTTATAAGCTTGTCCAGTATTTCTACTTCTTTCTAAGTCTAGGAAGGTGTCATATTTCCAAGTATTGAACTATTTCCTTCAGATTTTCATACTTTTCTTCTGAGAATAGAGTTTTATATAATATTCATTAAGGATCTGTTGAATTTCTGAGGTGTCTGTTGTTATTTTGCCTTTCTCATTTCTGATTGATGAAATTAGAGATTTTACTCTTCTGCTTCTGGTTAGGTTAGCCAAAGGTTTATCTATTTTATTGACCTTTTCAATAAACCAAGTTTCTGATTGATTGATCTATTGTATGATTCTATGATTGTTTTGCTTTCAATTTCATTTAGCTCTGCTCTAATTTTAATTATTTCTTTTCTTCTGCTTGGTTTAGGGGTGTAATGTTCTTTCTTTTCCAGTTGTTTGAGATGTCCCATTAAGTTGTTGACTTCCTCTTTCCATTCTTCTGAGGAAGGCTTGCAAAGCTATAAATTTCCCTCTTAGGACTGCCATTTTGGTATCCCAGAGGTTTTGGTAATTCATGTCATGTCCTCATTGTCATTTTGTTCCAAAAATTTGGTAATTTCCTTCTTAATCTCATTTGTGACCAGCTATCATTCAGCATGAGGTTATTTAGTTTCCATGTTTTTGTATGAGTATGCAGATTCCTGTTGTTACTGAGTTCAACTTTTATTCCATGAGAGACCAAAAAAATACAAGGAAAAATTTCTCTCTTTTTTGGAATCATAAAGTACTTAGTTTTATTTATTTATTTTAATTAAATCATAGTTATGTACATTAATACTATCATGGGGTACAGTGTGTGGTTTCTGGACACAGTTTGAAATACTGGGCTTGGCACCTGTGGCTCAAGTGGCTAAGGTGCCAGCCACATACACCTAAGGTGGCAGGTTCGAATACAGCCCGGGCCCGCCAAACAACGATGGCTGCAACCAAAAAATATATAGCCATGTGTTGTGGCAGGCACCTGTGGTCCCAGCTACTTGGGAGGCTGAGGCAGGAGACTCGCTTGAGCCCAGGAGTTGGAGGTGGCTTTGAGATCTGATACCACGGCACTCTACCCAGGGGGACAGCTTGTCTCCAAAAAAAAAAAAACAAAAAACAAAAAACAAAAAAGAAAAGAAAAAAGAAATACTATCACCCAACTGGTTAACATAGCCTTCATATCATTTTCTTAGTTATTGTGTTAAGACATTGATATTTTTCATTTAGAAAGACTCACATGTACCTCCATAGGATGAACCATAGATGTGCTCCCACCAATTGCCCTCCCTCCATGCATCCTCCTCCCTCCCCTCCCCTCCCTCTGCCCTTTCCTGATATTCTTGGGCTAAAATAGGGTTATAGCTTTCTTATGAAACCTACAAATTAGTTTTATAATAGGGTTAAGTACATTGGATACTTTTTATTCCATTCGTGAGATAATTTGCTAAGAAGAATATTCTCAAGGTCTATCCATGTAAACATGAAGGAAGTAAAGTCTCTATCTTTATTTAGGGCTGCATAGTATTCTGTGGTGTACATACACCATAATTTATTGATCAATTCATGGCTTGATGGGAACATGAGCTTCTTCCATGACCTAGTAATTATGAATTGGGCTACAACGAACATTCTGGTACAAATATCCTTATTGTAGTGTGATTTTTGGTCTTCTCTATACATACCTAGTAGAGGAATTATAGGATCAAATGCAAGTTGTATTTTTAGTTTTCTAAGTGTTCTCTGATGACTTTCCAAAAGGGACATATAAGTTTGCAATCCAACCAGCAGTGCAGAACTGTTCCTTTTCTCCACAACCATGCCAGTATCTGTGATTTTGTGATTTTGTGATATGGACTAATCATACTGGTGTTAGATGACATCTCAAAGTAGTTTTGATTTGCATTTCTCTGATGATTAATGATGATGAGCATTTTTTCATATATGCTTGAGTTCTCTGAGGATTCTGTTTATTAAACCTTTGTCAGAGACATAACCAGCAAATATCTTCTCCCATAGTGAGGACTGTCTGTCTGCTTTACTTACTGTGTTTTTGGCTGTGCAGAAGCTTTTTAATTTGATGAGGTCCCAGTAGTGTACCTTTCATGTTGCTTCAATTGCCCAGTGGGTCCTCCTCATAAAATATTCCCCCAGGCAATTTCTTCAAGTGTTTTCTCTAAACTTTCTTCTAGTATTTTTATAGTTTTGTGTCTTAAATTCAAATCTTTAATTCAGTGAGAGTCTATCTTAGTTAGTGGTGAAAGGTGTGGATCCAGTTTCAGTCTTGGGCAAGTCGCCAGCCAGTTCATCCAGCACCATTTGTTAAATAGGGAATCTTTTCCTCACTCAATGTTTTAAATTGGCTTGTCAAAGATCATATAGTGGTAAGTAGCTGGGTTCATCTCGTGGTTATCTATTCTGTTCCATACATCTACCTCTCTGTTTTTGTGCCAGTACCATGCTGTTTTGATCACTGTGGATTTATAGTATAGTCTGATGTCTGGTAGTGTGATTCCTCCTGCTTTGTTTTTATTTCAGAGTAATGTCTTGGCTATTCAATATTTTTTCTGATTCCGTGCAAAACCAAGTATTATTTTTTTGAGATCTTTAAAGTATGAAAATGGAACTTTAATAGAGATTGCATTAAAATTATATATTTTTTTAGGTAGTATGGACATTTTAACAATATTAATTTTTCCCAGTCATGGACATGGTATATTTTTCAATTTGTTAACATTTTATGCTATTTCTTTTTAAAAAGTTTTGTAGTTCTCTTTATAGAGATCTTTCACATCTAAAACATTTTTAGTAGACTCCCTGGTGTTTTCCAGTTATACAATCATATCATCTGCAAAGAATGAAAGTTTGATCTCTTCTGATCCTATATGGATTCCGTTGATTGCCTTTTCTTCCCTAATTGTGATGGCTAAAACTTACATTAGAATGTTAAAGGGCAATGGAGACAATGAGCAACCTTACCTGGTTCCTGATCTCAGTGAAAATGATTTCAATTTAACTCCATTCAATATAATATTGGCTGTGGGTTTTCTGTAGATGGCCTCTATCGATTTGAGAAATGTCCCTTCTATGCCAATTTTCTTAAGTGTTCTGATCATGAAGGATGATGGATATTACGAGAGAATCATATGGTCTTTGTCTTTTAATTTGTTAATGTAATGATTTATGTTTATAGATTTACATATGTTGAACCAGCCTTGAGATCCTGGGATAAAACCCACTTGGTCGTGATGTATAATGTGTTGCTGGATACTATTTGTTAGAATCTTGTTGAGTATCTTTGCATCAATATTCATTAATGATATTGCTCTGTAATATTCTTTCTTAGTTGGGTCTTTTCCTGGTTTGGAAATCAAGGTGATACTTGCTTCATAGAATGTATTGACCAGTATTCCATCTTTTTTTTAATATATATATTTTGGAAAAGGTTAAGTAGTATAGGTACTAGTTCCTCTTTAAAGGTTTGGTAGAATTCTGATTTGAAGTCATCTGATCCCAGGCTTTTCTTTTTAGGGAGATTTTGTATAGTTGATGCTATTTCAGAACTTGATATAGACCTGTTCAACATTTCCTGTTGATTCGGGCTAAGTCTTGTAAGGTGGCATGCTTCCAAGTATGGGTGGATTTCCTTCAGATTTTTATATTTCTTGGAAAAAAGTTTCTTGTAATATTCATTAAGGATTTTTTTAACTTCTGAGGGGTCTGTTGTTATTTTGTCTTTACCATTTTTGATTGATGAAATTAGAGAATTTACTCTTTTTTTCGTGGTTTGGTTGTCCAAAAGTTTATCTATGTTATTGACCTTTTCAAAAAACAACTTTTTGATTTATTCATCTGTTGTGTAATGCTTTTGTTTTCAATTTCATTTCATTCTTCTCAAATTTTGGTTATTTCTTTTCTTCTGCTGGGTTCCCGATTGGAGTGTTCTTCCTTTTCCAGTTGTTTGAGATGTCCCATTTAGTTGTTAACCTCCTCTTTTTCTGTTTTCTTGAGGAAGACTTGCAGTGCTATCAATTTCTCTCTTAGGACTGCCTTTGCAGTATCCCTGAGGTTCTGGTAACTCGTCACTTCATTATGGTTTTCTTCCAGAATTTTGATAATTTCCTTCTTGATCTCGTCTCCGACCCATCTATCATTCAGCCAAAGTTTATTTAGCTTCCATGTTTTTGTATGAGTCTGCAGATTTCTGTTGTTACTGAGTTCAACTTTTATTCCATGATGGTCTGAGTAGATGCAAGGAATAATTTCTATTCTTTCAAACTTGCTGATGTTAGACTTGTGACCTAAAATATGTTCAATTTTGGAGAATATTCTGTGGGCTGATGAGAAAAATGTGTATTCATGTTTGTTAGAATGAAATGTTCTGTAGATGTCCATTAAATCCAAATGTTGAGTGGTTATGTTTAAATCTAAAATTTCTTTGCTAAGCTTCTTGTTGTAGGATATATCCAACATCGCCAAAGGAGTATTAAAATCTCCAAATATGATGGAGCTCAGAAAAATCAAGTTGCTCATGTCAATTAGAGTATCTCTTATAAATTGAGGTGCATTCTGGTGGGGTGCATAAATATTGATGATTGAAATCTCATGCTATTGAGTATTACCCTTAACAAGTATAAAGTGTCCATCCTCATCCTTGCTAACTTTTGTTTGTTTAAAGCCTATTGTATCTGTGAATAAAATTGCAACACCTGCTTTTTATGCTTTCCATTTGCCTGGAATATAGATGATCATCCCTTCACCCTGAGTCTATATTTGTCTTTTAAGGTAAGATGGGATTTTTGTATGCAGCAGGTATTGGGCCTGAGTTTTTGTATCCAGTCAGCCAGCCTGTGCCTCTTTAGAGGGCAATTTAAGCCATTCACATTGATTAAGAATATTGATAAGCCTGGTAAAATTTTGGGCATCGAGTTTTTCAAAAATCCAGTGGACATCTTTAATCCTTTCACCACTGTTGAAGTTGGAATTTGATCAAAATTTTCTGTGTGAGTCTACTTATGTGGTGGAGGATTGCACTGGTCATTGTGGAGGATAGATCTGAGAATATCCTGGAGGGCTGGTTTATTTATAGTAAATATCTTCAACGTGTGAATGTCATTAAAGTATTTAATTTTTCCATCATAAATCAAACTCAGTTTAGCTGGATACAGGATCCTGGGTTAAAAGTTATTTTGTTTTAGGAAATTAAAAGTCATTGACCAACCTCTTTTAGTCTGAAAGTTTTCAGCAGAGAGATTTGCAGTCATTCCAATATTCTTCCCCTTGTAGGTTATGGTTTTCTTATATTTAGCTGCTTTTAGAATTTTCTCTTTCTCATTAACTTTAGTGAAGTTAATTATGATGTGCCTGGGGGATGTCTTGTTTGAGTTGAGTGGTGCTGGGGATCTTTAACTGTCTGCTATCTGAATTTCAGGATTTCTTGGCATGTCTGGAAAGTTCCCTTTCATAATTTCATGAAGAAGAGCCTCTGTGCTTTGTGCAGCAAATTCATCACCTTCAGGTATTCCTATAGATGAATATTAGTTTTCTTTGAATTATACCAGAGCTCTCTAATACTGTGATCCATTTTTGTTCTCCATTTCTCTTAATCCTTGAGCACTTTCAGAAGCTTTGTCTTCAATGTCAGAGATCCTTTCTTCTGCCTGCGCCATTTTGTTACCAAGGGATTCGTCCATACTTTTCAGATTTTTGAGGGCTGTAACCTGTCTTCTTTTCCATTTCTCTTTATTCTTGGGCACATTCAGAAGCTTTGTCTTTAATGTCAGAGATCCTTTCCTCTGCCTGATCCATTTTGTTACCGAGGGATTCTACCATATTTTTCAGATCTTTGAGGGCTGTAAATTTTTGCCTCAGTGTTTCAAAATCTTTGGTCATTTTATCTTTGAAATCATTGAATTTTTGAGACAGATTTTGATAGTTTGAAATTCTAAATCCCTCCTTTCCTCCAATCTGTTAATCTTATTAGCTATTCAGATTCTGAACTCAATTTCTGTCATCTGAGCCATCTGTTTATGGATGGGATCTTTAATTGCATCTGCCCCATCCTTCCTTGGGAAAGTTGATCTACTCCAGTTGTTCAGGTTACCAGAATTTTTCCACTCATTCCACCCCATGCTGAATTTGTACTGTTTGAAGACTGTCCCCAAACCATTCTGCCAGTAACTGCCAACAGAGAAGATACAGGCTTCCTCTTGTTGTCTGGACAGACAGACTGTGTCTGCACAGAAAAGCCTGAGGGGTGTGAGCCTTATTGTTCCCACTGCTGCAGCTGCTGCTCTTCACCCTGGAGTACCGCCACTCTATTGTGGTTCCCTCTCAACTGACTGTCCTTTCAAAGATCTGGGACACCTGTTCTTGAGTCCTGGGAATGCAGCTGGATCAGTCCTCAGTGCGTACTGAGCAGAGGAGCAAACAGCAGCCTCGTGGGGAACACGGGGCTGGGTCAGTCCTTGGTGCCCTCTGCTGGGGCTTCTGCAGGGGCAGAGGGACAACTGGAAGCCTCGCAGGGGATGTGGGGCTGGGTCCATCCTCACTGAGCTCCACTGGGGTATCCCGGAAGGGCAGGGTAGCAACTGGAAGCCTCATGGGGAATGTGGGTCTGGGTCAGTCCTCGGTGCACACTGCCAGGGTTTCCAGGGGGCAGTGGGGCAATTGGCAGACCCGCAGGGAACATGGGGCTGGGTCAGTCCTCCTTGCTCACTCTTGGGGTTTCCCAGTGGGTGGGGGTACAAGCAGCAGCCTCTCAGGGAACGAGGGGCTGGGTCAGTCCTCATTGCACGTCGCCAGGGCTTTCTGGCAGGTAGGGTAGAAAGTGGCAGTACCACGGGGCAATTCTCGGAATGCAGGGCTGGATGGGGCCTTTGGTCCTGCAGGGGTGGGCGAATGCTGCTCTTACATCTCTTCTTACTGTCTCTGCAGGCAAGAGGGGAAGGGTGGACTGAAAATACAAAATGGCGGTGAGAACATTAGTTCCATTTTTCTGCCTGACAAGAGGGTGTTTGGAGTCCCAGCAGGGTCCCCCCAGGTGAGTAGACCCCACTGTTTGTAGCTCTCACATGTGGTGTGACATAATAGGTCCTCTTTTTATCCCTCACCTGTAGAAAACTCACAGGGGAAGATAGAGAGAAAACAAAGAGAAAAGCACATCTTTCTGGGGGGGGGGAGATGGACATTTTTCCTTTGGGATGTATTATGTACCTTTAGGTTGTTTTCTAGGAGTTGTAGCTTGCCTCAGCAGAGGTATCCTGCAGATATTACTCTTTTCTCTCGGCTGGGCTCCTAGTCTTCAACATTGTTGGGTGTTTTCTAGACTTTATCCTTACCTCTGGACAGGAACTTCTGTCAGAGACTGGTACCTGTTGGCCATCTTGCTCCCATCCCCCAAGGAATAATTTCTATTCTTTATAATTTGCTGAGGTTAGAATTGTTGCCTAAGATGTGATCAATTTTGTAGGATTATCCATGGGCTGATGAGAAAAATGTGTGTTCAGTTCTGTTAGGATGAAATGTTCTATAGATGTCTGTTAGATGCAAATGTTGAATGGTTAAGTTTAAGTCTAAAATTTCTTTGCTTAGCTTCTTACTGGAGGATATATTCAACACTGTCAAAGAGGTATTAAAATCTACTATTGTTGTGCTGGAGGAAATCACATTGCTTATGCCTGTTAGAGTTTCTCTTATAAATTGAGGCACATTCTTGTTGGGTGCACAAATGTTAATAATTGAAATCTCTTCATGTTGATTGTTGACCTTCACAAATATGAAGTGACCATCTTTATCTTTCCTTACTTTTCTTGGTTTAAAGCCTATTGTACCTGCAAATGAAATTGCAACACCTGCTTTATTCTGTTTTCCATTTGCCTGAATTATAGATAACTATCCCTTCACCCTGAGTCTGTGTTTATCTTTTAAGGTAAGATGGGATTTGTGAATGCAGCATATGTCTGGCCTGAGTTTTTATATCCAGTCAGCCAACTTGTGCCTCTTTAGAGGACAATTTAAGCCATTCACATTAATTGAGAATATTGATAAACCTGGTAGTATTTGGGTATTGAGTTTTTCGAAAGTCCAGTGGACATTTTTAATCCTTTTGCCACTGTGGAAGTTAGAATTTGATCAAAAGTTTCTGAGTTAGTTTACTTTGGTGGTGGAGGATTGTGCTGTTCATTATGGAGGATAGGTCTGAGAATATCCTGGAGGGCTAGTTTAGTTACCCCAAATTTCTTCAACATGTGCATGTCATTAAAGTATTTAATGTCCCATTAATACATGAAACTCAGTTTTGCTGGATACAGAATCCTGGGTTGAATGTTATTTTGTTAAGACTATTAAAGGTTGATGACTACCCTCTTCTAGCTTGAAAGTTTTCAGCAGACAGATTTGCAATCATTCTAATGTTCTTCCCCTTCTAGGTTATGGTTTTCTTATGTCTGGCTGCTTGCAGAATACTCTCCTTTATATTAATTTTGGCAAAGCTAATTATACTGTGTCTATGAGAAGTTTCATTTGTGTTGAGTTGTGCCGGTGTTTCAAAACAATCTGGTATCTGTATTTCAGAAATTCTTGGCCTGTCTAGAAAATTCTCTTTGATTATTTCATGAAGTAAAGCATCTATATCATTTGCTGCAATCTCTTCCCCTTCTGGAATTCCTATAAGGTGAATATTAAATCTGTTCAAATTATCCCAGAGCTCTCTGAGAGAATAACTCATTTTTGTTCTCCACTTATTTTTCTCTATGAGTATTTGGGAGTGTTCAAAGCTGTCTTCAGTGTCAGAGATCCTTTTTTCTGCCCATTCCATTCTGTTACTGAGGGATTCTGATGTATTTCTCAGATCTTTTAGAGCTGCAATTTCTTGCCTCAATGTGTTAAAATCTTTGGTGATTTTTGTCTTTGAATTAGTTGAATTCTTTTTATTTATTTATTTATTTATTTATTTTTATTGAATGGTAACTGTGTACATTGATGCACGTTGGGGGTACAGTGTGGTGTTTTCACACACAATCCAAGAACTGGTTAACATAGCTTTCATGTAACTTTCTTAGTTATTATGTCAAAACATTCATATTCTACTCATAGAAAG
>NW_003852702.1:213322-239596 GCF_000181295.1 Otolemur garnettii
ATCTTTTGAATGACTTCTTGAGATATCTTTTGGGTAATTTCTTGTGAAATGTTTTGAATAATTTCTTGAGAGATCTTTTGAATCATTTCCTTGAACTTCTATTTCCTTCCTTTCTTCCATTCTGTTAATCTTATTTGCTATCCACATTCTGAACTCGATTTCTGACATTTCAGCCATTTTCTTGTGGATGGGGTCTTCAATTACGTCTGCCCCATTTTTCCTTCGGGGAGTTGATCTATTCTGGTTATTCAAGTTTCCAGAGTTTTTCCACTTATTCCACCCCATTCTGAGTTTACCTTGTTTGGAGGCCTTATCAGAGCTGTTTAGTTGGTGTCTTCTTCTCGTTGCCCAGAGAGAGAGGTAGAGTGTGTCCATTGTCTACTCCAAGTTCTCGGGTGCTGGGGCAACTGGGGTGCAGTATAACAGCAGCAGCTGCAAGGGAGTGTGCATGGCCGGATTAGACATCGTTCAGCCTCCTGGGCCAACCAGTGGGCAGGAGACTGGTAGTAGCCGAATCAGTCCTAGTTCAGCACCCTGGAGCAGTCGGTGGGTGCGGGAATGGCAGCGGTAGTGTAGGGTATGCAAGTGACCAGATCAGTCTTAGTTTGGCCCCACCAGAGTAGCTGGGGTGAGTGGTGGACTCCTTCACCGTGGCCTATTGGACGTGTGCGGCACTAGCAAGCTGATCTATTCCCTCCCAGCCTGGGAGCCAGAGTGGGGAACACCTCGGCCTCCATCTGTGGGACACACGTGGCTCTAATAAACAGTTCTTGGCCTGCCCAGAGCACTAGACTCCTCCACCGCCTCCTGAAGGGCACAGGTGGCTCTAGCAAGGAATTCTAGGCCCACCCAGCACAGGTGCCTGGAGCAAGGAACTCCTCCACTGGCCCCCGTGGGGTGTGCATGTCTCTAGAAGGCTCTTTGGGGTCCCCTGAAATGTAGGACTCCTCCGCCACTGCCTGTAGGACACCCGTGGCACTAGCAAACAGTTCTGGGCCCACCCAGAGCCCTGGAGTGGAGATCTCCTCAGCTGCCTTTGGGGTGCACGGCTCTAGCAAGCAGTTTTGGGTCCTCCCAGAGTTGGGGACTCCTCTGCCACTGCCCGCGGGGTGTGTGAGGCTCTAGTAAGTAGTTCTGTGCCTTCCCAGAGCAGGGGAAATCCTCTGTGGCCACCCGCAGCCCGCAGGAGGTGTGCTAGCAAGCAGTTCTATGCCCACCCAGAGCCTTGGAGCAGGGATCTACTCTGCTGCCCGTGGGGTGTGCGGCTCTAGCAGGCAGTTATGGGCCCTCCCAGGGTGGGGGATCGGTCTGCTGCCACCTGTAGGGGTGTGCGGGGCTCTAGCAAGTGATTCTGTGCCTGCCCAGAGCAGTGGGAAGTCCTCTGCTGCCTCCTGCCACCAGCAGGAGGTGTGCGGCTTTAGCAAGCAGTTTTGCGCCTGCCCATAGCCCTGGAGCAGGGATCTACTCTGCCGCCTGTGGAGCACACGACTCTAGGAAGCAGTTCTAGGCCCTCCAAGAGTGGGGGGACTCGTCCGCCACCACTGGCAGCGGTGCGCTAAGCTCTAGCAAGTACTTCTGTGGCTGTCCGGAATAGGGGAACTCCACTCAGGCGACCCGCCGCCCACGGGAAGCTTGCAGCTCTAGCAATCAGTTCTGGACCTGCCCAGAGCCCTGGGGCGGGGTGCTTCTCTGCTGCCAGTGGGGTGCGTGGCTCTAGCAAGCAGTTCTAGGCCCTCCCAGAGTCGGGGACTTGTCCGCCGCCACCGGCGGGAGTGCGCTAAGCTCTAGCAAGTACTTCTGTGGCTGCCCGGAGCAGGGGAACTCCACTCCAGCTACCCGCCACCTGCGGGAAGCTTTTGGCTCTAGCAATCAGTTCTGGACCTGCCCAGAGCCCTGGGGTGGGGTTCTTCTCTGCCGCACGTGGGGTGCATGGCTCTAGCAAGCAGTTCTAGGCCCTCCCAGAGTGTGGGACTCGGCTGTCACCACCAGCGGGGGTGCGCTAAGCTCTAGCAAGTACTTCTGTGGCTGCCAAGCGCGAGGGGCTTCTCTCCGGCCGCCCGCCACCCGCGGGAGGGGGACAGCTCTAGTAAGCAGTTCTGGGGCCTGCTTTGTACCTGTACTTTATGTTCTTAAATGATCTTCCTTGGATTTATAGCTTGCCAAACTTCTTTCTGAGCTCAGCTCCGTCTTTGGCTTCATAGATTCTGATTCCAACCAGTTTTTCTTCCTTTGCTCAGGAGCCTCTGACCAGGGTTGCTACCAGTTTGCCATCTTCCCAGAATCCAATTAGTTGAATTCTTGAGACATCTTTTGAATTACTTCTTGAAATTCTAATTCCATCTTTACCTCCATTCTGCTGATCTTATTTGCTATCCTAATTCTGAACTTGATTTCTGACATCTCAGCCATTTGCTTATGAATGGGATCTTGTGCTGTATCTGCCATATCTTTCCTTTGGGGAGTTAATCTACTCTGATTATTCATGTTGCTAGAATTTCTATGCTGATTCCATCTCATGATTGTTTTTCACTGTTGGCTAGATGGGCAGGTAAGGTGAAATTGAACTGGGATTTCCTAGACTTGTGGTTAACCAGCTCTTTGTCAAGGATCTGCGACTGATGATTTCAGCTTTTTCACCTATAGCTTTGCAAAGGACCCATACCATATTACAGACTAAGGCTAAGGAAACCTGCTTGGTGTGGTGGGGCTAGGTGTCTCTGTCTTGCATTAAGCTGGTTCTTGTCTGATCCTAGTAGATCAGTGATTTTGGTGATGTCTTAGCTGTGGAGAAATACAAGCAACTAAGACACCCCCCCCCATGGACAACAACAGAAAGAGGCAAATCAACCCTTCCCATTATCACACAACCAGGGTACCATCCAAGAGGGGCTTTGGGTGATTCATCCAGGTTAAGAGTTCCAAACCTTTTGACCCAGTCATTATGAACTCTCAAGTGGGAGAGTTTGAAAGGTTTCCAGCAACTACATGGTAGAGTTCTAGTGGCTGCTCAAATTTGGCTCTCTCCGGTGCTCTGTGTTGTCAGAAAGGCCTGCTCGATAGCAGAGTTGGACCACGGTAATGTGTCTCTTTCTACACTTTGCTCCTCTTATATGACCAATCACTGGTGAGCCCACGGGGATGAGGTACTGCTCCCTCCAATAAGCAGATGTGCCAGAGATTTGTGCCTGTCAGAGTCAAAGGAAGGTCAAAGCCCCCACGGTCTGGCCACTACCCTCTGCCACTATCCATATGTAATTTGTTTAGAGGATTTTTAATCGTGATAAGATGTTGAATTCAGTTAAATGCTTTTTTCCATAGTTTGATATGGTCACTGACATATCTTCATTCTGCAAATGTGGTTTATTATATTTATTGATTTCTGTTTGCTAAATCTTCTCTACATGTCAGTGTATGATTCTTTTAATGTGTTATTGAATTTGATTTGCTATTACTTTTTCAGAATTTTTACATATATGTTCTTCAGGATTATTGAACAAGAAATTTCGTTTTCTTGTAGTATTCGTACATAAATTTGGTATGAGTGTAATGGTGTCCCCGAAAATAATGAATTTGGAAAATTTCCCTCCACTTTAATTTTTTGAAAGAGTTTGAGTAGGATTTCCACGAATCCCTCTTTAATTGTGCAGCCAGCTGATCATAGTTTCTTTTTTCCTTTCTTTTCCTTAGAAGACAGACACATGGCCTACAGACATATGAAAAAATGCTCAGCAATTCCACCTTTTGACTGATTATTAGTTTGCTAAGATTTTCTATTTCTTTAGGGTAGGAATCTTTATGGTTTTTGTTTTTATAAATTTATCCATTTCTTCTGGATTAACCATTTTTTATGTGTAATTAGTCCTAATTTTATCAATTTATCTTTGACAAGACATCGAGAATATACAATGGAAAATAATAATCTTTTCAATACTATATGTGGCAAAACTGAATATACATACAAACAAATTAAACTAGACTCTCATTTTACTTCATTTACAAATATTTACTCTATATGTTAAAGAGTAAAATGTAAGACCTAAAACTATAAACACGTGGAAGAAAACAAATGGAAAATGACCCTTTCAAGTTACTTTGGGCAATTATTTTTTTATATAACACCAAAGTATATTGAGCAAAAGCAAAAATATACAAGAGGGTCTACATCAAAATACAAAGCTTTTCCTATTTTTAGAAATTAAAAAATAAGTAAGATGTACACATAGGTTTTTGTTATGCCAATAAATTGCATTGTAGACAATCTAGGTTTTTAACATGCCCATCACTTGAAAAGTGCACAATAGTGTATTCAATTCACCCCATATATCTCAACTACCCTCCCCTTCTTGGTTATATAAGCTTACATTGACTATTCTTGGTCTTTTCTGGTTCCATACAAACAATAGAATTATTATTTCTAGATCTGCAAAAAAATAATGTTGATATTTTAGTGGAGATTGCATCAAATCTACAAATAATTTTTGGTAATATAGACATTTTCATAATATTGATTCCACTGATCCATGAACATGTACGTTTTTTATATCTGTTTTCCTTTGCTGCATTTTTCTTTCTCATTGATTCATACTTCTTTTACTAGAGGTTTTTCACCTCCTTGATTTAGTATATTCCTAGCATTTTTTTTTTTTTTGCAGGCAGAATGGGGACTGAAGGCCCCATTCTTGGCAAGGGAAAATACCCCCAGAAAAAGGGAAAAATCAAAAAGTAAACTGAGTTGGAACAAAACAAAATCAACTACTTTAATTTTAAACCAACTGTGGCTAAATTTCTATCTGAGCAAGTTTCCTGCTTTTCCTGGAGCTCTGTCCTATTGGGGATGCAGTTTATAAACATCCCTTCTGGGTCTGTAAACACTCTGGAGTGAATAATAGCCAGAGAAGATGCTATGGCAAGCTCTAGAAAGATGCATTAATTAGGCTATTTCCTGCTCAGAAACAGACAAAGCATATACTCCCACCTCGAGCCCTGAAATAGGGGCTTCTCCTTTATTGCAGAGGAAGACCTTCTTTGGTGTTGATGACAGGAAAATTCCTCTCTCCCACTGATTCTTCAGAGCAGATTGACACCAGTGGCCTTTTAATCCACCATGAACTAGTGGAGTTTAACACCTCCCTAGGAATGTGTGTGTGTAACCTAAGACAAGAGGCTGCCCATACACAAGGCTCAGGTTCTGGATTTCTCAAGACTGCTCAACCCCTTAATGTTAATGATTATAGAAACAGTAGGAACTAATATGCTCACTCAGAGAAACTGCTGGCATCTTTGTTCCATTTCTCAGCTTACCCATTGGGCTAATGAGCAAATAGCCTTCAATAAAAGCTGAATGGAACTGACACTTGGTCACACCACCAAGTGGGCAGTGATCTCCTGAATTACCACCTTTGAAAATTCTATTCTGTGCATCTTATCTCTTTCTTTCTTGTCTTGTCTAACTTCAGTTGGTTGCTGTCCAATCCATAGGTCTTAACAGACCCTGCACTTGGGGAAGGACCCCAGCAATTTTCTTTGTTGCTACTGTGAACAGTATTGGGTGTTTTATTTGATGTTCATCTTGATTCTTGTTGGTATAGGAATGCTACTGATTTTTGTACATTTATTATAACCCGAGACACTGCTAAATTTATTTCTCAATCCCAGGAGTCTCTTGGCAGAGTCTTTTATGTTTTCTAAATGTAAGATCATGGGGAGCAAGATGGCCAACTAGAACCAGCTTCCCAAAGAGTCTCACATCCAGGAGAGATAAAAGATAGACATTCCTCAAGAAAACTGTTTGTTTGGAGCTGAGGTAGGAGAGGATTGAGAAATGCACATCACCCCTACAGAGGTGAGCTACAACTCCAAGGAAATAAACTATAGGTACATAACCCATCACCAAGTGGATGTGAGTCCCCTCCCTTAGAGAACCCCCTGCTGAAATGTATTGTGAGGGTTAAAGAAAAACAGGCCTAACTCCATTTTGTTGTAACTCTTATTCTTGAGAATCAGTGGGGAGGCAAAGCAGGCTTAACTCCATGTTATTGTAACTATTATTCCTGAGAATCAGTGGGGAGGCAAAGCAGGCCTGACTCCATTCTGTTATTTTGTTACATTTTGTTGCTTTTTAAAAACCAAAACTGGTTCCGCTTGCCTCTCGTCCATTGCGTGGTATTTTAAGTGTACCTGGTTAGATTGTTAGAATTTTTAGTATTTTGCAGAACATCGCTAACTACCCTTGTAACAACAACCCTTGTGATTATATTAAGATGGTCTTCATACTATCTGTATATGATTTTGAAATGGTAAAACTACAAGCTTAACTCCATTTTATTATTTACTCCCTTTTACCTTCAAAACTAGTTCCTCTTGTTTGCCCTCCCATTGTGTAACTGTAAATACATTTGCTTGTGATTATAGCCCTAGTTATTATGGCTTTATTTTTTGTAGTTTTTGGCCAGGGCCAAGTTTGAACCCACCACCTACAGTATATGGGGCTGCTTCCCTACTTCTTTAAGCCACAGGTGCCACCAGATTATGGCTTTTTATGATCATGTCCTTTACAATCCTTACTTATAAGTTTCCTCCTGCCTTTCCACCCCAGGACACTGTGGTTTTTACCTATTTTTAAGGAAGAAAAATCACTAATGACTCGCATAATCATAGCATTGTGCAAAATAACTAACCGCCCTACCCTTGTGATTCCCCTCACACCTTTAACTGCTGTTTTTGCTTCTGTAATAATGCTTGCCTGCCCCTCTGAAAATTTTTGCCCTATAAAACCCAGAGCCAAAGACAACTGAGAGCTGCTCTCATAAACCCCATGTTGGGACACTGAAGCAGTCGCCAGCTGGCTCTTCAATAAAAGAATTCCTCTTTAAATTTGATTTGTCTGCTAGTGTGGTCTTTGAGAGACTCCTGATCATAGCATTTTGGAAGCCTAAATGAGATCCTTCAGACCCTGCACATCTGATCCTCATATGGCCCCCCAGAAAGGGAAAGCCTGTGGTTCCTCTGACAAGGGGTACCCCCTGTAGTTCCAGGGCCTGAGGAGGATCCAGTCCCCACCAGAAGACAGATTGATGATCACCCCTAAATTCTCCTTAGAGTCCACCTCTGAAGGTAAGCCATTTAGATATCTATTTTTGGTTAGCATATGCAGACATTTATTTTAGTGTTTGTTTAACGTGGGTTGTGTAAGGTTTTATGGACCTTCAAGAGAAGGCTAAAGGGACAGCACCTGTCCCCTGTGGCCCCATCCATTTCTGTTCTGTGGTTCAGCCACACCTGTTCCTATTTTATTCTGTCAAAGATAGTAGGACGCAACTGCCACTGGGATGCTAGCACTTTGGCCTCAGTCCTTGGGGGAATCTGGTAGGGGAGGTGCAGATAACCAGGGGCTTCAATTTTAACATTGGGGTTGGCCCAGTGGTAAGCTCCATATACCTGTAAGACAGGCGGGTGAAGGGGTACAGCACTCCATGCTCAGACATGGTAGTTTAGCCTCATGTGCTCCCTGAGGAACATTGCACTAAGATGGAATTCCCTTACTCTGAGGACATGCCTGGGCCTGAGGAAAAGCAGAAATGTTCTCAGAAAGGAATGTGCTGGAGGGCCACGCTGGGTTGTAGCTGGGGACTGAACACCTGTCAAGGCACTGGGCCTTTGTACTTTGTTCTTTTCTCTTCATTATCACAATAGTTACTAGTTTTAGTTTAAGGAAATGGACTAACAGGACAGCCTGGCGCCCTTGTGGTTTAGCCTTAAGTAAAATGTTCTCAATTTGTATCAATTGTATATGTGCTCAGCAGTAATTGTACTGAATTGGAATTTTTATGACAGTTTCCATAATTTTACTTCACTTTCTTAACTGTTTGATATTTTACATTTTTATCAGATGTTTTAGAGTATATAAGAGGATCAATAAAGATAGGTAGTCACTGAATGCCAGAGCGAGCCTCAGTCTCCCTTTCACACTATTCATTTTGTCTGCAGTGCTTTCCTCTGAGTCACTTACAAGTTAGCCACAAGAACAGCAACATCTGGAGCAGCAAGCAGGGTATTCAGCTGGACCAAACCTGTTCAAACTATTCACAGAGCTTCTGCTCACCAGACTTAAGGTAAGCTTACTGGGAACTGGTGAAATCAAGAGCATTATACTGAGTTGTAAGTTCTCAGGACTCTTGACATTTAAAGATTTTTAAAGGGACAATAAAGATGGGCAATTCCTCTTCTATAGTGGAGGATGAATATATTTAATTATTGAAAACTTTGCTAGATACTACAGACATTACAGTGAAAACTCACACTTTTCACTGCTTATTTGCTACCATCAGAAATTGTTGTTATTGGTTTTCTCCCAACTTGCATAGCCAATTGAGTCCAGAAGTTTGGAAAGATGCAGGAGAGGACATGAAACATTCTCATCAACAAGGTAATATTATATATAAAGATACTTGGGCTGTTTATAATTTGGTAAAATTAGCTTTATAATCTTTTGTGAATAATAAAGGTAAACAAGCACACCCCCTCTCATCTGAGAAATATGGTGCTGTCATTGATCTTTCTAAAATTTCCATCTCTTAAAAGCAGGACAATAGATAGGAGGAAGATGATAGACAAAGTTCCTCTATTGAGGAAAATGAGAAAGCCAAGGCTGAAGATCTGCCTCTTTCCTCCTCTGTTCAATCTCTTCAGAGAAAAATGACTAATCTTAAAAGTTTCATCAGAGAATGTCATGATTCAATTACTGATTCTAAGTGTCAGCCCTCTGCTCCTCCTATGCCATTGCCTGAAATGACTTTCCTGCCACCATATTTTCCACCACCACCAACTCCTTTACCACTTCCACCACCGGTCCCTTTACTGGCTGTGGTGGAAGGGCCAAAGTCTTTAAGATCTAGCCCTCCATCTCCAGAATTTTCTACTAAACAGGCTTTCTCACTAACTTACAGGTGGCCTTCTGCCCCACCATATGAATATAGAGCTTATGAAGTGACTCGATCACATCGAGTAGTTTTCCCCAATCCCAAAGATCTTAGATTAAAAATTGAACTTGATACTCATTATAATGGAGCAACTTCAGCCCCACCAGGCCTAATTTATACCTGATTATGCCCATCACTGGAGCCACCACTAGTTGTGCTGGTGAAGCTGCACAACTGGGCCCTGCTAGCCCAGGCGGACAAGTCTAATATGCAGAGGTGGATCGTAAATTCTTAAAAACCTTAAAAGATGCTATTATCTCATATAGGCCTAATGCTCCATATGGGCCCATGAGTTGTTTTGATCCTATTGGGAGATCGTTATTTGACTCCTAGAAATTGGGAAAGGCTGGCAGAAACTGCCTTATCACCTGCACAATATTTGCTTTTTGGTTCATGGTGGGAAAAGGAGGCAATTGCTCAACATAATAATAATCATGACCTTTCTTATGAGCAACTTACAGGCACAGGGGAGTATAGATGGCAGGACAGACAGCTTGAACTTCCTGATGATGTTTTAGTCATAATAAGAGACATATGCCTCTTAGTTTGGGGACAACTGGACGAATCAGGAGACAGAAAATTTTTTACTAAAATAATTCAAGGTCTCAATGAACCTTATGCTGAGTTTTTAGCAAAGCTCCACACTGCCATCAAGTGGGCAATTCCAGGACCTGAAATGCAAGATATGTTCCTGTTGTCTTTAGCCTATGAGAACGCTAATGACAATTGCCACTGTGTTCTTGCTAGAATCAGAAATAAAGAAAATGCTTCTATTGAAAAATTCATTAGCACTTACCTAAATGTGGGTTCCAGTTTTTTTCAGGCCGCCTTTATTAGAGATTCAATAGGGGCACACATGACTGCTGGCATGGCCATGGATTTTAAAAACACCCTCAAGTGTTATAATTGTGGTAAAACAGGCCATGTTAGGAAGGCTTGCCGTAAGGGCAAAGAGGAAAAGGCCCCTGATCCACCTTTACCACCTGGGGTCTGCCATAGCTGTAAAAAGGGGCGTCATTGGACAAGTAAATGCTGTTCCATTAAAGACAAGGATCCTGCCTCACAGGGAGTCAAAAAACTCCCAGACTGCCCAGACCCAGGGCCAGGACAACAATACGGGCTCAACAACTCAAGGCTTTCTGGTCAATTTGGGGATGGTGCCACCTCAGCCGATGCTCCTGAAACATTAACATCTTAAAATCTAAAGGCTTACCTACTATACAAGAGAGTTTTGTGCCAGCTTCAATTGATGTCGCGAACCAACCAAAGTCTAAGGCATCAGATATTATTTTTAAAAAGAATGGTATTAAAACTTTGGTTTCTGATTTATTCCATGCCACCCATGAGAGCACGGTTTTAGATTTACTAATCATTGAAGGCATCTTCCTTATTCCCAGGGATACTTCTTTTACCTTGGCAACTGGTGTGTACAGCCCAATTCCTAAAGACTCAGTGGGTCTAATCACTGGCAGAATTAGTTCTACCATAAAAGGCCTGTTTGTTCACCTTGGAGTTATTGACCCAGATTATAAGGGTGAAATTTTCATAATGGCCTCTGTCTCTCAACCTGTGACACTAAGTAAGTATTGGCCAATGTGTTGCCCAAAGATTATTATTACCATATTCAAAGGGAAGGCAGCTCCTTTGTAAAGAGCTGGAGGATTTGGGAGTACTGGAACTCATGTTTTTTGGCACATATTCCTTAATGATTCTCCCCCAAGGTATAAAGTTAATTTTCAAGGTGGAATAGTACTGGAAGGTCTTGTTGACACAGGTGCAGATGTTTCTATAATTGCTTCATTTGACTGGCCAGCAAAATGGGCTAAACAAAAGGTCGAGGCTACTTATGTAGGGCTTGGAACAATGTCTAATATAGAACAGAGTGTTGAGGGGCTTTCTTGCCAAGGCCCTGATGGCCAGACGGCTCAGATAAAACCTTACATTGTGCTCATAGCATTAACTTTGTGGGGACATGATATGTTGCAACAATGGGGTGCTATGCTCTCAATTCCTACTATATCTTCCTCAGTAAAAAATATGATGCTTGATATGAGCTATGATCCATCCAAAAACTCAAATTCTCCAAAAGAACCTATTGTAAGGAAGGGCAAGGACAAGATGGGACTTGGTTTCCCTGTTGTTCCTGAGCCCTTTCCATAAGGGCCACTGCTGAGCGCCTCGCCCTACTCTTAACTTGGAAATGTGACTCTCCTGTATGGGTAGAGTAGTAGCCCCTTCCTAAAGAAAAACTGGGGATGCTTCATGAATTGGTTAATGAACAATTACAATTAAATCACATTAAGCCTTCAGTGAATCCCTGGAATAGTCTAATTTTTGTATTAAAAAATAAATCTGGTAAATAGAGAACGTTAACTGACTTAAGGAGACTTAATGCTATCATCCAACCAATGGGA
Organism: Otolemur garnettii; assembly: GCF_000181295.1. Classification (NCBI taxonomy): domain Eukaryota; kingdom Metazoa; phylum Chordata; class Mammalia; order Primates; family Galagidae; genus Otolemur; species Otolemur garnettii. The sequence continues at coordinate 224,715 of NW_003852702.1, forward strand.
CCCCTTCAGAAGGGGATTCTCAATCCAACTTTGATTCCTAAAAACTATCACATTATTATTATTGATTTAAAAATTGTTTTTTCAACATTCCACTCACAGATAAAGATTCTGACAAGTTTGCATTTACCGTACCCTGTCTAAATAACAGTGCCCCCACTAAAAGATATCAGTGGAGTGTTTTGCCTCAAGGTGTGTTAAATAGCCCCACCTGTGTGAAATGTATGTACAGCAGCCTTTACAGAAATTGGCTATGCAATTCCCAGAAGGAATTTATTACCATTATATAGATAATATCTTATTTGTACATCCAGATCAATATGTCCTTCACAATATTATCCAATTTGCTTGTCTCCTGTTTGATAATTATGGCCTTCATGTGGCTTCAGAAAAAAATTCAAAGATCTGACCCATGGAATTATTTAGGATACAAAGTAACAGCTCAAAAAATTATTCCCTAAAAGGTACAAATTTAAAGAGATTTCTTAAAAAAATTAAATGATTTTCAAAAGTTGTTAGGAGACATCAAATGGGTGCACCCCTCTTTTGGAATTCCAACCTATTCTCTTACTCATCTATTTTCCCTGTTAGAAAGTGACACTAATTTGAATAGTCCTAGAACTTTGATATCAGAAGTAGAAAAGGAATTAATATGGTTAGAACAACATATTCAAGCTGCCCAGCTTGACAGAATTCTTGAAAATAAAAACTTTAGGTACAAGTGAATCTTTCTAAAAGTAGAATATAAACGTCTTAACACAATAACTAAGAAAATGACATAAAGGTTATGTTAACCAGTTTGATGAAAGTATTTCAAATTGTATATGAAAACACTACACTGTACCCCATAATTGCATTAATGTACACAGCTATGATTTAATAAAAAAAAAAGAAAAACTTTATTTTATATGTTTTTTCCTCTGAATATTCTCCTACTGGATTACTAACTCAAAATGAGAATTTCATTGAATGATGTTTTTTGCCACACAAAACTATCAAAATAGTTACAAACTTATATTGAAAAAATGGCCCATATAATTATCAAGGGGCATTATTGCCTTCATCAAATGGTGGGTCAAGACCCGAAAAAAAATTACTGTTCCTCTTACTAACAAACAAATTTCTGACATGTTTACCATGTCACAAGATTGGCAGATAGCTTTTGCAGATTATTTAGGTGTGGTTGATAATCATTTTCCTCTTGATAAAAGGATTCAATTTTTAAAGAAAAATTCTTAGATATTACCTAAAATTGTTTCTCATAAGTCCATCAAAGAAGCAATCAATTGTTTTACTGATGCTAATAAACATGGAAAAGCTGGATATGTATGTGGAAATGTTCAAAATGTTAAAACAGTCACCTAATAAATCTGTCCAAAAGGCTGGATTGTTTGCAATTATTTTGTTATTGGAAGATTTTCCTACTAAGGCTTTAAATATTATTACTGATTCAATTTATTCTGCCTATATGGTGCAAAATATTGAGACCACCACTTTATCTTATGATCATTCAGAATTATTCCAATTATTTAATTCTTTACAAAATTTAATTAGAACCAGGTCATTATTAATTTACATAACTCATATCTGGGTCCATACTAACTTACCAGGGCCCTTAGTAAAAGGAAATAGTGATATTGATCTTCTTCTTGGCTCTGTATAAAGAGCAAGAGAAGAACATACTATCCATCATAGTAATCCAGCCTCATTAAAACGCAAATTTCAAATTACCTGGAAAGAGGCTAAAGAAATTCTATGCTTATGTCCTACTTGCCAATTAATAACCATCACCACCCTTACCTGCTGGAGCAAATCCTAGGGGAGTTATGGCAAATGAAATTTGGCAAATGGATGTAACTTAATATACAGAATTTGGCAAAACTAAATTTATTCCTCATACAATTGATATTTACTCTCATTTTTCATGGGCTATGGCCCTCATTTCAGAAAAGGAAGATGCTGTTATTACTCATTTGTTGGAAGCATTTGCAGTCATGGGAATCTCACAAATTATTAAAACAGATAATGCTTCTGCATATATCTCTAATAAATGCCAACAATTCTTCAAAATTTACAAAATTAAACATATCACTGGGATCCCAGGAAATAGTAATGATAAAACAATAATTGAAAGACAAAATTGAACATTGAAAGAAATGTTCATTAAACAGAAAGCGGGAATGGGGTATAATATAATGCCCAGAAACAGAATACACTCAGCCTTATTTCCTTTAAATGTTTTAAGTTTGGATTCTGACTGAGACTACCCTAGGAGGGAGAGTTCAGATGCACCTGGTAGTTGCCCTCAATACTCTGAACACCCACATTGTGGCCCCAGATTGGCCTAGGCGATGTGACCCAGTGAGCATGCCTGGGAGGCAGCTTGGCTTCCAGGTGTGGATGCCTCAATTGGGCAGACAAGGGACCCCCTTGGTGATTCTTCAAGGAGTCAAACACTGGGAAGAACTGGCATGCAGAAATTGGTACCTGCACAGGGAGACATTTAAGACAAGGTATGGTTGATCTCATCCAAGATTCCCAACATTTGGTTGGAATCAGGGGTCTGCTCAGCCCGGGAGCACTAGATCATCCACAGGCCTGTTGAAAGATGTATGAGAGTATGTGGATATGTTGTGACTGAGATAAACTCTGGTAGCATGATCCCTCCTGATTTGTTTTTATTTCTGAATAATGTATAGGCTAATCAAGGTGTGGAGGTTAAGAAGTGGGCTGGGAGTTCAGAATTGCAGGTATAAGATATGTTCAGTTTTATGCCAGGTGGGAGAATGCCTAGGTTCACAAGTGGGATCTCTCTGGGGAACGAGATCTGATTTTTAGCAGCTCTCTCCTGCAGGATACAAAAAGAAATATGAACTCTGCTCAATATTTGTAGAAAGTTCACTGCATGCTGTTTTCATGGGGGAGTGAGGTGGATCTGGAGGGGGCAATATGGCTGACTAGAGCCAGCCACCGACAGAAGCTTTCATCCAGAGGGAAGAATAATGTTCAGAAAGTACCCAATTAACCTGAAGACTTGGAGCCTAGTCAAGAGAGAAGAGTGATATCTGCAGGTCACCTCTGCTGAGGAAAACTGTGACTCCAAGAAAGCAAAATTCAGGTTTTCTACAGGTGACTGGTGAATTGAGGATCTCTTGTCTCACCCCATGGGTGAGAGCTGTAGAAAGAGGGGTTGACTTCTCCAGAGGGACCCTGCTGAGACTCTGGACATGCTCTCACAGGGCAGAAAAATTGAACTAACATTTTCCCTGCCATTCTGGACTTCCAATTCACCCTTGCCACCTTGCCTGATGAACCAGAAGCCTAACCCCTCCAGAGACTGTGGGAGGAGTCTCAAGAGCAGTGTCATCCACCCCTGCCAAACCATGCTCCCCCAAGCCCTGCCTGAAACTGCTAGAGCTGCACTTCGCACACCCAGCCTGCCGCTCGGCCTGAGACTGCTACAGCTGCACTTCTTGCGCTCTTCCCACTGCCCTGCCTGAGAGTGCTACAGCTGTGCTACCCATGCCCAGTCCCCGACACAGCCTGAGACTGCTTGAGCTGCACTTCCCGTGCCTTGACCCCTGCACCCTCCCTGCCTCCACACTATGCCCCTATCAGGCCAGAGTCGTGAGCCAAGTATTCTTCTTGATGAACTCACCAGACACCAGGAATTGCCAGAATGGAGTGAAGCATCCCTAACCCTGGATCAGTGTGTGCCACACTCCCTGAGCTGCTCCTACAGCCAGAACTCCCTGGCTTTGGCAGTCTCCTGGGAGCTGTGCAAGGTCATTTCCCACACAGATCCAGAAACAATAGAGCAATCCCATGGGGGTATAATCTTGGAGAGACACCTTCCCAACTCTGAGGACTTCCAAAGGAAACCATAACTCACTCTATAGGGATACTGGTGCTGCAGAGCAACAGAGGTTAAGGCCCAGTGGCTGAGGGAGAAAAGCATTGGCTGATTTGGTACCCACAGTTTTAGACTGAGTACAAGTCAAACACTCCCCAGTGGCTTCTGAGTTCCTGAGGCAGGCAGGCCACAGCTCCCCCAGCCAGCTTGTAGCAGAGGGTAGTGTCTGGGCTCCAGGGGCATTGATCTTCCTTTGACTCTGACAGGAAACCCTCAGTACATCTGCTTATTTCAAGGAGCAGGACCTCAGACCTGTGGGGTCACCAGTGATTGGGTTTGTAAGAGGAACAAAGTGGAGAAAGAGACTCAGCCCCTTGGTCCAACTCTGCTACCAGGTGGGCATTTTTGACTCCACAGAGCATTGGAGCAAGCCAAATTTGAGCAGCTGGTAGACTTCCACCATCTAGTTGTGGGAGACCTTTTGAACTCTCCCACTTGAGAGTACATACTCACTGGGTCAATTGGTTTGGAACTGCTACCCTGGGCCAATCACCCAAGGACTTGCTCAGGTGATACCTTGGTTGTGTGTTAATGGGAAGGGTTGAATTTCTTTTTACAGTAGATTTCCACAGGGGGTGGGCTGTCTTAATTGCTTGTATTTCTCCACAGCTAAGACTTCACCAGATTCACTGATCCACTAGGATAAGACAAGAACGACCTGAACACAACACAGAGCCAAATAACCCCACTACACCAAGCAGGTTTCTTCAGCCTCAGACTATAATACTGTATGGGTCTTTTGCAAAGCTATAGGGAAAACTGAAGCCATCAGTCCCAGATCCTTGACAAAAGGCTGGTTAACCAAAACTCCAGGAACTCCCAATCCAATGTCACCGTACCTGCCCATCTAGCCAACAATGAAAAACAATCATGAAGTGGAATCAACAGAAAACCTCTGGCAACATGAATAATCAGAGTACATCAACTCCCCCAAGGAATGATATGGCAGATACAGCACAAGATCCCATTCATAAACAAATGGCTGAGATGTCAGAAATCAAGTTCAGAATCTGAATAGCAAATAAGATCAACATAATGGTGGTAAAGATGGAATTAGACAGCCTTAAAGAAAGATGAAGACTTTACCTACTTCATGTTTACATGGATGGAGCTGGAAATGTTCTTCTTAGCAAAGTATCTCAAGAATGGAAGAAAAAGTATCCAATATACTCATCCCTATGATGAAACTAATTTATATCTTTTATATGAAAGCTATAACCTAATTATAGCTTAAGAATATAGGGAGGGTGAAGGGGAGGGGAGCCGGGGTGATTGGTGGGATCACCTCTATGGTTTATCTTACAAGGGTACAAGTTAATCTTTCTAAAAGTAGAATATACATGTCTTAATACAATAACTAAGAAAATGACATGAAGGTTATGTTAATCAGTTTGATGAAAATATTTGAAATTGTATATGAAAACACCACACTATACCCCATGATTGCATTAATGTACACAACTATGATTTAATAATAATAAAAAGGATTTCAAGGATTTATTCAAAAGAAGTCTTAAGAATTCAATGAATTCAAAGACAAAACCAACAAAAACTTTTGACACATTAAGGCAAGAACTTGCACCCTCAAAGATCTGAGAAATAGAGTAGAATCTCTCAGTAACAGAATGGAAGAGGCAGAAGAAAGGATATCTGACATTGAAGACAAAGCTTTTGAACACTCCCAAATGTGCAATGAGAAAAAAAGGTGGAGAATAAATACAGATCATTCTCTCAGAGAGCTCTGGGATAATTCAAAGATATCTAATATTCGCCTTATAGGAATACCTGAAGGTGAGGTTGCTGTGAAGGATACAGAAACTTTACTTCATGAAATAATCAAAGAGAATATTCCAGACATGCCAAGATATTCTGAAATCCACATAGCAGACATTTTTAAAGCACCAGCATGACGCAACCCAAATAAAAATTCTCATAGACACATTATAATTAGCTTAGACAAAATTAATATGAAGGAAAATTCTGCAAGCTGCAAGATCTAAGAAAATCTTAACCTACAAGGGAAAGAACATTAGAATAACTTCAGATCTATCTGCTGAAATCTTTCAAGCTAGCAGAGGGTGGTCATCAACCTTTAACCTCTTCAAAAAAAGTACCTTCAACTCAGGATCCCATATCCAGTTAAACTGAGTTTCATCTATTATGGAGAAATTAAATACTTTAATGATATTCACATGTTGAAGAAATTTGCCATAATTAAACCAGCTCTCCAGGATATTCTCAGACCTATCTTCCATAATGACCAATGCAATCCTCCTCACTCAGAAACTTTTAATCAAATTCTAACTTCCACAATGGCGAAAGGGTTAAAAATGTCCACTGGACTTTTGAAAAACTTGATACTCAAGATAGTACCTGGCTTATCAATACTCTCAATTAATGTGAATGGCTCCAGGTGTCCTCAAACTACAGCCCATGGACCACATACGATTTGCCTAAGACATTTATCTAACCTGCCAGGTGTTTTTGCCGCTGCTGCCTGTCCTGCTTAGCAGCTGACTCATCCTGGGGCCCGCAGTTGGGCCCTCCAATGGTCTGAGGGACAGTGAACTGGCCCCCTGTTTGAAAAGCTTGAGGACGCCTGGAACTGTCCTCTAAAGAGGCACAGGTTGGTTAACTAAATACAGTAATTCAGGCCAGACATCTGCTGCATTCAAGAATCTCACCTTACCTTAAACATGGATTCAGGGTGAAGAAATGGTCTTCTATAATTCAGGCAAATGGAAATCTGAGAAAAGCAAGTGTTGCAATTTTATTCACAGATACAATAGGCTTTAAATGAACCAATGAAAGGAAGGATAAGGATGGTCACTTCGTATTTGTAAAGGGCAACGCTCAACATGATGTGATTTCAATTATCAACATTTATGGACCCAACCAGAATGCGCCTCAATTTATAAGAGAGCCTTTAACAACCATGAACAACTTGATTTCCTCCAGCAACATAATTGTTGGAGATTTTAACACTCCTTTGGCAGTGTTGGATATATCCCTCCAAAAGAAGCTAACCAATGACATTTTAGACTTAAACTTAACCATTCAGCATTTGCATCTAACAGACATCTACAGAACATTTCATCATAACAAAACTGAATACACATTCTTCTCATCAGCCCATGGATCATCATCCAAAATTGATCACATCTTAGGTCACAAGCTTAACCTAAGCAAATTTAAAAGAATAGAAATACAAGCTAGTATATCGCTTTTGGAAGGAAGTTTGGAGATCAGTCAGGGATTTAAATGTATACGTGCCATTTGATCCTGCAATTCCTCTTCTAGCTGTATGTCCAAAGGACTAAAAATCATTTGGCAATAAATATATTTGCACCAGGTTGTTCATTGCAGCTCAATTCATAATTTCCAAGTCATGGAAGAAGCCCAAGTGCTCATAGACTCATGAATGGATTAATAATTTAGTATGTGTATACCATGAAACACTATGCAGCATTAAAACAATGAAGACTTCACCTCTTTGATGTTTACAAGGATGCAGGTTGAAAATATTCTTCTTAGTAAAGTATCTCAGGAATGGAAGAAAAAATCCAATGTACTCAGTACTACTGTAAAATCAAGTTATAATCACTCACACAAACATATGATAAACTAAACACAACTATAGGCTAGGATCAAGGAGGGAAAGGGAGAGAGAGGGGCATGGAGAGGAGTCAATAGAGAGAGAGTTTGTAGAAGGACCACACCTATAGAGCATATTGCAAGTACATGTTGGATCTATCAGGTGTAGAACACAAAGATCTTAATCCTGTAATTGGGTAAAAGAGGTGAAGGCTAAGTTGCTTAGTAAGATGTAAGGACTCCAGTTTGTAGAAATAATCAACACATTGAATCCCATAATGGCATAAATGTATTTATGATCTATGTACAAATGACTTAATAAAAAATTTTTTCTGAGTGAGTTTTTTTAAATTAAATTATAGCTGTGTACATTAATGCAATCATGGGGTACAGTGTGGTGTTTTCATATAAAATTTGAAATACTCTCATTAAACCAGTTAATGTAGCCTTCGTGCCATTTTCTTAGTTATTAAGACATTCATACTCTGCTTTTAGAAAGATTCACTTGTAACATTGTAAGATAAACCATAGAGGTGACTCCACCAATTACCCTCCCTCCACCCACCCACCCTTTGCCCCTCCCCTCAGCCTCTGGCCTCCCTCTCCCCTCCCCATATTCTAAGCCTATAATTAGGTTAAAGCTATAATTTAGTTTCAAGTTAGGGAGATGTACATTGGATACTTTTTATCCATTCTTGAGGTACTTTACTGAGAAGAACATTTTCCAGCTCCATCTATGTAAACATGAAGGAGGTAAAGTCTCCATCTTTATTTAGGGCTGCATAATATTCCATGGTGTACATATACCACAGTTCATTGATCCATTCGTGGATCAATGGGCACTTGGGCTTCCTCCATGACCTAGCAATTATGAATTGGGCTGCAATAAACATTCTGATACAAATATCTTTGTTGTAATTCAATTTTTGGTCTTCTGGATATATACCTAATAAAGGGACTGCAGGATCAAATGGCAGGTCTATTTTTAGTTCTCTCAGTGTTCTCCAGATGTCTTTCCAAAAGGAACATATTAGTCTGCATTCCCACCAGCAGTGTAGAAGTATTCCCTTTTCTCCACATCCACACCAATGTCTCTGGTTTGGGGATTTTGTGATATGGGCTAATCTTACTGGGGTTAGGTGGTATCTCAAAGTAGTTTTGATTTGCATTTTTCTGATGATTAAGGATGGAGAGCATTTTTTCATATATCTATAGGCCATGCACCTATCTTCTTTAGAGAATTTTCTTTTCAAGTCCCTTGCCCAATTTGAGATGAGATCACTTGTTTTTTCCTTGCTAATACATTTGTGTTCTCTATGGATTCTGGTTATTAAACCTTTGTCAGAGACATAACCTGAAAATATCTTTTCCCATTCTGAGGGTTGTCTACTTGCTTTACTTACTGTGTTTTTTGCTGTGCAAAAGCTTTTTAGTTTGATCAGGTCCCAATAGCGTATTTTTGACATTGGTTCAATTGCCTGAGCGGTCCTCCTCATAAAATTTTCGTCCAGACTGATTTCTTCAAGTGTTTTTCCTACACTTTTTTCTAGTATTTTTATAGTGTCATGTCTTAAGTTTAAATCTTTAAGCCAGTGAGAATGTATCTTAGTTCATCATGAAAGGTGTGGGTCTAGTTTCAGTCTTCTACAAGTTTCCAACCAATTAGCCCAGCATAAATTATTAAATAGGGACTCTTTTCCCCACTCAAAGTTTTTAATTGGCTTGTCAAGGATTAGGTAATGGTAGGTAGCTGGATTCATCTCTTGGCTCTCTATTCTATTCCATACATCTACCTCTCTGTTTTTGTGCCAGTACTATGCTGTTTTGATCACTATGGATTTATAGTATAGTCTGAGGTCTGGTAACGTGATTCCTCCTGCTTTGTTTTTATTTCTGAGTAATATCTTGCTTATTCAAGTTTTTTTCTGATTCCATATAAAATGAAGTATTATTTTCTCTAGATCTTTAAAGTATGACAGTGGAGCTTGAATATGGATTGCATTAAAATTATATATTGCTTTGGGTAGTATGGACATTTTAACAATGTTGATTCTTCCCAACCATGAGCATGGTATGTTTTTTTTTTTCCATTTGTTAACATTTTCAGCTATTTCATTTCTTAGAGTTTCATAGTTCTCTTTGTAGAGATCTTCTACGTCCTTTTTTAAGTAAACTCCCAAATATTTCATCTTTTTTGGCACTACCGTGAACGAAATAGAGTCCTTGACTACTGTTGGTATATACAAAGGCTACCAATTTATGAGTGTTGATTTTGTAACCTGAGACTCTGCTGTATTCCTTGATCACTTCTAAGAGTTTAGTAGTAGAATCCCTGGTATCTTCCACATGTACAATCATATCATCTGCGAAGAGTGAAAGTTTAATCTCTTCTGACCCTATATAGATACCCTTGATCACTTTTTCCTCCTTAATTGCGATGGATAAAACTTCCATTACAATGTTAAAGAGCAATGGAGACAATGGGAAACCTTGCCTGGTTCCTGATCTAAGTGGAAATGATTTCAACTTACCTCCATTCAATACAATATTGGCTATGGGTTTGCTGTAGATGGCCTCTATCAGTTAAAGAAATGTCCCTTCTATATCAATTTTCTTAAATGTTCTGATCATAAAAGGATGCTGGATGTTATCAAAACCTTTTTCTGCATCAATTGAGAGAATCATATGGTCTCTGTTTTTTAATTTGTTCATGTGATGAATTATATTTATAGATTTATGTATGCTGAAACATCCTTGAGATCTTGGGATAAAACCCACTTGGTCGTGGCATATAATTTGTTTGATGTTTTGATGGATTTTGTTTGCTAGAATTTTGTTGAATATTTTTGCATAAATATTCATCAGTGATATTGGTCTGTAATTTTCTTTTCTTGTTGGGTCTTTTCCTGGTTTAGGGATCAAGTGATGTTTGCTTCCTAGAATGTGTTGAGTAGTATTCCATATTTCTCTATATTGTGGAAAAGGTTGAGTAATATAGGTACTAGTTCCTTTTTAAAAGTTTGGTAGAATTCTGACGTGAAACCATCTAGTCCCAGGCTTTTCTTTTTAGGGAGATTTTGTATAGTTGATGCCATTTCAGAACTTGAAATAGGCCTGTTCAAATTTTTACACTTCATTCTGACTAAGTTTTGGGAGGTGGCTTGCTTCCAAGTATTGGTCAGTTTCCTTCACATTGTCATATTTCTGGGAATAAAGTTTCTTGTAATATTCATTAAGAATTTTTTTGAATTTCTTAAAGGTCTGTTGCTATTTCGTCTTCACTATTTCTGATTGATGGCATTAGAGATTTTACTCTTTTTTTCTTGGTTAAGTTGGCCAAAGATTTATCTATTTTATTGACTTTTTCAAAAACCCAAATTTTTGATTTTTTGATCTGATGTATAATTCTTTTGTTTTCTATTTCATTTAATTCTGCTCTAATTTTGTTTATTTCTTTTCTTCTACTGGATTTGGGATTGGAATGTTCTCCCTTTTCCAGCTGCTTGAGATGTCCCATTAAGTTGCTAACTTCTTCTCTTTCCATTTTTTTGAGGAAGGCTTGTAGTGCTATATTTTCCTTCTTAGGACTGCCTTTGTGATAAACTATGTCTTCATTGACATTTTGTTCTATGAATTTGGTAATTTCCTTCTTGATCTCGTCTCTGACCCATCTATCATTCAGCATAAGGTTATTTGGCTTCCATGTTTTTGTATGAATCTGCAGATATCTGTTGCTATTGAATTCCACTTTTATTTCATGATGGTCTAAGAAGATGCATAGAATAATTTCTATTCTTTTAAATTTGCTGAGGTTAGACTTGTGACCTAAGATGTGATCAATTTTGGAATATGTTCCGTGGCCTGATGAGAAAAATGTGTATTCAGTTTTTTTTAGGATAAAATGTTATGTAGATGTCTATTAAATCCAAAAGTTGAATGGTTAAATTTAAATCTAATGTTTCTTTGCTAAGTTTTTTATTGGATGATCTATCCAACACTGCTAAAGGAATCTTTAAATCTCTGACTATGATGGAGCTAGGAGAGATCAAGTTGCTCATGCCTGTTAGAGTATCTCTTATAAATTGAGGTGCATTCTGGTTGGGTGCATAAATATTGATAATTGAGATCTCATCATATTGAGTATTATCCCTAACAAATATAAAGTGGCCATCCTTGTCTTTGCTTACTTTTGTTGGTTTAAAACATATTGTATCTGCGGATAACATTGCAACACCTTCTTTTTTTCTGCTTTCCTTTTACTTGATATATAGATGACCATCTCTTCACCCTGAGTCTATATTTATCTTTTAAGGTTAGATGAGATTCTTGTATATAGCTGATGTCTGGTCTGAGTTTCTGTATCCAATCAGCCAATCTGTGCCTCTTTAGAGGACAATTTAAGCCATTCACATTGATTGAAATTATTGATAATCCTGGTAGAATTTTGGGTATCGAATTGTTGGAACATCCAGTGGACATTTTTAATCCTTTAGCACTGTGTAAGTTGGAATTTGATCAAAAGTTTCTGAGTGAGTTTACTTTTGTGGTGGAGGATTACACTGGTCATTATGAAGGATAGGTCTGAGAATTTTTTGGAAAGCTGGTTTAGTTATGGCAAAATTTATTGACATGTCAATGTCATTAAAGTATTTAATTTCTCCATCATAAATGAAACTCAGTTTAGCTGGATACAGGATCCTGGGTTAAAAGTTATTTTGTTTTAGGAGATTAAAAGTCAATGACCACCCTCTTCTAGACTGAAAGGTTTCAGAAGGGAGATATGCAGTCATTCTAATATTCTTCCACTTGTAGGTTATGGTTTTCTTATGACTAGCTGCTTTTAGGATTTTCTCTTTTATGTTAACTTTAGTGAAGTTAATTATGATGTGTCTGGAGGATGTCTTATTCAGGTAGAGTCATGCTGGTGTTCTCAATCTGTCTGCTATCTGAATTTCAGGATCTCTTGGCATATTTGGAATGTTCTCTTTCATAATTTCATGAAGAAGAGCCTCTGTGTTTTGTGAAGCAATTTTATTGTCTTCAGGGATTCCTCTAAGGTGAATAGTAATTTTCTTTGAATTATTCCAGAGCTCTGTGAGAGAATGATCCATTTTTACTTTCCATTTCTGTTCTTCTTTGGATGCTTGGGCATGTTCAGAAACTTTGTCTTCTATGTCAGAGATCCTTTCTTCTGCCTACTGCATTCTATTACCAAGAGAGTCTACCATATTGTTCAGATCTTTGAGGGCTGCAATCTGTTGCTTCAATGTTTCAAAATCTTTGGTGGTTTTGTCTTTGAATTCGTTGAAATCTTGATTGAACTGTTGGAATGCTCCTTGAATTTTTAATTCTATCTTTGCCTCTATTCTATTAATCTTATTTGCAATCCAAATTCTGAATTAGATTTCTGACATCTCAGCCAATTGTTTATGAAGGGGATTTTCAGTTGCCTCTGCCACATCCTTTCTTGGAGGGTTGATCTACTATGGTTATTCATATTACTGAAGATTTTCCGCTGATTCCACCCCATGATTATTTTAGCCATTTGGCTTTTCTCCTTGAGCTTTGGCAAGGACCCGTACGGTGTTACGACCTGAAAGACTGGGGACCTGCTCGGTGTAGTGGGGCTAAGTGGCTCTGTCTTATTTTCAATTGGTCTCTGTCCTACCCTAGTGAATCCATTACTCTTGTTTGAAGTCTCAGTTGTGGAGAAATACCAGCCATTAATTCATCCTGCTCCTCACAAACAATTGAGCATAGAAATTCAAACCTTCCCTCAACCATACACCCATGGTGCCACTTTGGATAGTCCTTGGGTGATTTGCCCTGTTCAAGGGGTCCAAATCAGTTGTCCCAGTCAGCACCAGTCTCAGGTGGGATAATTCAAAAAGTGTATGGCAGCTAGATAGGAGGGATCTGCTGGCAACTCAGATATGACTCATTTCAATGCTCCGTGAGGGCTGAAGGACCCACCCAGCAAATGAATTAGTCTGGGAAGATTGATGCCTCCTTCCCCACCTTGCACCCAGTTGCTGGTAATCCCAAAGGGTTGTGACCCAGAGATCTGAGTCCAGCAGTGGTACCTTTGGTGTTTAATATAGGCAGGGGCAGTTCACTTAGTTCCAGCCTCGTGCCTGGTTGAAGTTGCTGACAGAACAGGACAGAGCAAGGATAAATTCCTCTGCAGGTCAGATATTGCTAGAGCTGATACAAAATAGCCCTGGGCAGCAAGCAATTAGAGTTTATACTCAGTTTTCAATTCCTGCCTCTGCCTGCCCACTGCCTTTGCTTCAGCTATATTCCCCTGAGGGCTAGGTGCTATTATGATTAGATAGACAGTCTACTCACAGCACCTCCTTGTAAGTCTGTGAGCTGCACGTATCCCGGAACCTCTGGTTACCCAGAGAGACAGGGTCTGTCTTCAGAATGGCCGCTGGAATGTGAGTCTTTCCTGCTGCCGCCGTTGCTGGTCTGCAACTCCGGATACCCCAACTCTGGATACTGCAACTCCTGTATGATTCCCTGTCAACTAACCATCTTCTCCTCGCTCCTGTGACACAAAGTCAGCACAGATCATCACCAGCTCTTTCCCCCTCCACTCCTCTCAAGAAAGTGCCCAGGAATCTGGACTCCATCTGTGACAAACCTCCAGACTGGGGGGGGGGTAATCCTGGGAATTCAAAGTTGCAGGTAGAGAATATATATAGTTTTATAAAGTTGTACAGTTTTATGCCTGGCAGGAGAGTGCCGTGGCACCCTAGTAGGGATAGAAGGTCCAGTTTTTAGGGGGGGTCTCTCCCGTGGGATAGAGTGGGAGGATGTTTGAACTCTGCTCGCTTGTTCATATGGAGTAAACTGTGAACCCTTATTGTGGGGGGGGGGACTCCCATCCGTTTGGTGGTGGATTTTGTACCTTTTGATTTTCTTTTGGGGGTCACAGCTCAGCTCAACAAGGACGAGTGAGTTCTTCAATCTCTCTTGGCTCAGCTCCAATACATCAGCTTACTTGCTAGGCTTCTGTCCTTTAAGTCTCCTTCTCGACGGGACCGTCTGTAAGAAGCTGGCTGCAGTCCTCCATCATGCCTCCTGAGTGAGTTGATTTTTGCGGTGGAGGATTGTGCTGTTAATTATGGAGGATAGGTCTGAGGATATCCTGGAGAGCAGTTTAGTTATGGCAAATTTCTTCAACATTTTAATATCATTAAAGTATTTAATTTCTCCATCATAGATAAAACTCATTTAGCTGGATACAGGGTCCTGGGTTGAAAGTTATTTTGTTTAAGGAGATTTTTTTTTTTTTTTTTTTTTACAAGGGAGAGTCATGGTTTCACAGGTTTTGCAGTTTTTATTTATTTATTTATTTATTTATTTATTTTTT
>NW_003852702.1:244712-249408 GCF_000181295.1 Otolemur garnettii
CTGTATTTTATGTTCTTAAATGATCTTCCTTGGATTTATAGCTTGCCGAACTTCTTTCTGGGCTCAGCTCCCCGTCTTTGACTTCATAGATTCTGATTCCAACCAGTTTTTCTTCCTTTTTTCAGGAGCCTCTGACCAGGGTTGCTACCAGTCGGCCATCTTCCCAGAATTCTCCTTGTTTAAGGAGATTGAAGGTCAATGACCCCCCTCTTCTAGCTTGAAAGGTTTCAGCAGAGAGATCTGCAGTTATTCCAATGTTATTCCACTTGTAGTTTAGGTTTTTCTTAATTCTTGCATTTTGCAGAATTTTCTCCTTGATATTAACTTTGGTGAAGCTAATTATAAGGTGTCTATGATAATTTTTATTTGGGTTGAGTCATGCCAGTGTTCTGAAACTCCCTGCCATCTGAATTTCAGAATCTCTTGGCATATCTGGCAAATTTTCTTTGATTGTTTCATGAAGTAAAGCTTCTGTATCCTTTGCAGCAACCTCATTTCCTTAAGGTATTCCTATAAGGCGAATATTAGATCTCTTTGAATTATCCTAGGGCTCTCTGAGGGAATGATCCATTTTTGTTCTCTGGTGCTCTGTGGAGTTAGAAAGCCAGCCCAGTAGCAAAGTTGGACCAGGGAGCTGAGTCTTTCACCACTTTGCTCCTCTTTCACACCCAGTCACTGGTGACATTACAAGGCTGAGGTACTGCCCCCTCCAATAAGCAGATGTGCTGGGGCTTTGCACCTGTCTGAGTCAAAGGAAGGTCAAGTTCCCTGCAGCCTGGCCACTACCCTCTGCTACAAGCCACCTGGGGGAGCTGACGCCTGCCTGTCTCAGGTATTCAGAAGCCATTGGGGAGTGTTTGACTTGTACTCAGTCTAAAACTGTAGGTACCAAATCAGACAATGCTTTTCTCCCTCAGCCCTGAGTGTTAGCCCTTGCTCCTCTGTAGCACCAGAATCCCTATAGAGTGAGTTCTGGTTTCCTCTGGCAGTCCTCAGAATTGGGAAGGCATCTTTAAAAAATTAGATTCCAGTGGGGTCACTCTATTTTTGCTGGATCTTTGTGGAAAGTGACCCTGTGCAGCTCCCAGGCAACTGCCACAGCAAGGAAGTTCTGACTGTAGTAGCAGCCCTGGGAGTGTGGGGCACATGGATAGAGCAGCAGAGTAGGGGGTGCTGCACACGATTTTGGCAGTGCCTAGTGCCTGGTGACTTTGGCAAGACAAGCACTTGGTTCGTGATTCTGGCCAGGCTGGGATGCAGTGCAGAGGCAGGGAGGGGGTGGGGGCAGGGCACGGGAAGTGCAGCTCTAGTGGGCTATAGATAGGTAGGGCATGGGGCACTTGGTCCAGCTGGTGAAGTGCTGTTCTTGAGCCTCCTGCCACAGTCTCTGCAGGAGTTAAGCTTCCTCTTTGTCAGCAAGGGGGGAATGGTGGACTGGAGTTCAGAATGGCAGGGAAAATGTTAGTTCAATTTTTCTGCCTGGATAGAGATTCTTCAGAGTCACAACATGGTCCCTCTGGGAAAGTAGACCCCACTTCCTACAGCTCTCACTTGTGGGGTGAGAGAAGATGTCCTCAGTTTATCGCTCACCTGTAGAAAACCTACAGCAGCAAATAAAGAGAAAAAAATAGAAAAACAACTTTCTTGGTGGCGGCTGCCACTGCTTGGCCACTGCCCCCAGACCCCAGAGGGAAGTATCCCTAAGACTGTTTGACCCACTCAGTCACCGCCCCTGGGCACCTGCGCAGGGAGCGCCCAGGACAGTTTGACCTGCGCGGCTGCCGCTGATTGGCAGCCGCCCCAGGGAACCTGAGAGGCGTGCTCCCAGCACTGTTCCACTGTATGTTGCCCACGGCTGCCTCCACTAGGCCACTGCTCCCCAGGCACCCGAGTGGGACACCCTGAGGACTGACCAGCGTGTCCCCATGCAGCAGCTGCTGTTCCCCCTAGGCTGTCACCGCTTGGCCACAGCCCCCAGTCACCCGAGCTGGGTGCTCCGAGGACTATTCAACATGTGTGTCTCCCGCAGCTACCGCTGCTTGGCTGCTGCCTCCTGGACACCCGAGTGGGGCGCCCCAGGACTCCTTGAGTTGCGCACTCCCTGCCCACCTGCCGCCTCGTGGCTACTCCCAGGCACCTGAGTGGCGGAGGACTATTCGACCTGCACGGCTGCTGCTGCTTGGCCACAGCCCCCAGATTCCCGAGTGGGACACCCCTAAGACTGTTTGCCCCACTTGGTCACCAACCCTGAGTACCTGAGCAGGGTGCACCCAGAACTGCTTGACCTACGTGGCTGCTGCTGATTGACATCTGCCCCAGGGAACCTGAGGGGGTGCTCCCAGCACTTTTTGACCCATGTGTCCCCCGTGAATAGGGCACCCTGAGGACTGTTTGACCAGCGCATTACCCTGCAGCTGCTGCTGCTTCGCCACCATACCTGGGGAACCTGAATGCCCCCCCAAAGAATCATTTGACTCTCACCAGGCGCGCCGAGGACTGCTGCTGTTCCCCCTAGGCTGCCGCCTTTTGGCCACAGCCCCCTGGGCACCCAAGCAGGGTGCCCTGAAAACTATTCCACCTGCACATACCCATGCAGGGGCTGCAATGCCCTGAGCACCTGAGCGAGGCACCCTGAAGACTGTTTGACCAGCGCATCCCCCTTCAGCACCTGCCGCTTGGGTCTTTGACGGTGGCAACCACAGGCTGAAAGGTTTTGGGATAGTCTCCAAATGGTGCAAACTCATCATGGGGCAGAATCAGTGGAAAAATTCTGGTAACCAGAACAACTAGAGTGGATCAAGTCCCCCAAAGAAGGATGTCACAGAAGCATTTGAAGATCTCATCCACAAGCAAATGGCTGAAATGTCAGAAATCACGTTCAGAATTTGGATAGCAAATGAGATTTACAGAATGAAAGAAAAGAGGCAATAAGAATTTCAAGAAATTATTCAAAAAATATCTCAAGAAATCATTCAAAAGATGTCTCAAGAATTCAATGATTTCAAAGATAAAATGACCAAAGAATTTGAAACACTGAGGCTAAAGGCTGCAGCCCTCAAGGAACTGAAAGTTACCGTGGAATCCCTCCGTAACAGAGTGCAACACATGGAATAAAGGATCTCTAACATTGAAGCAAAGCTTTTGAAGAAACCCAGGAACACAAAGACCAAAAGAAATGGCGATTAAAAATGGATCTTACTCTCAGAGAGCTCTTGGATTACTCGAAGAAAACTAATATTTGCCTTATAGGAATCCCTAAAGGCGATGAAGTTGCTTCACAAAATACATAGGCTCTTCTTCATGAAATTATGAAAGAAAACTTTCCAGACATGCCAAGAGATTCTGAAATTCAGATAGGAGATAGTTTCAGAACCCAAGCATGACTCAATCCGAACAAGACATCCCCCAGACATATCATAATTAACTTCACTAAAGTTAATATGAAAGAGATAATTTTGAAAGCAGTCAGACGTAAGAAAACATAACCTAAAGGGGAAGCGTATTAGGATGACTGCATATCTCTCGGCTGAAATATTTCAGGCCAGAAGAGGATGGTCATCAACTTTTAATCTCCTAAAACAAAATAACTTTCAACCCAGGATCCTGTATCTGGCTAAACTCAGTTTTAACTATGATGGAGAAATTAAATACTTTAATGACATTTACATGTTGAAGAAATTTGCCATAACTAAACCAGCTCTCCAGGAAATTCTCAAACTTATCCTCCATAACGACCAGTGTAATCCTCCACTACAAAAGTAAACCAACTCAGAAACATCTGATCACATTCCAACTTCCACAGTGGTGAAAGGATAAAAAATGTCTACTGGACACTTGAGCAACTCGATGCCCAAAATTCTACCAGGCTTATCAATTATTTCGGTCAATGTGAATGGCTTAAATTGTTCTCTAAAGAGGCACAGACTGGCTGATTGGATACAGAAACCCAGACAAGACATATTATATATACAAGAATCCCATCTTATCTTAAAAGACAAGTATAGACTCAGGGTGAAGGGATGGTCATCTATATTCCAGGATAATGGAAAGCAGGAAAAAGCAAGTGTTGCAATTTTATATGCAGATAAAATAGGGTTTGAAGCAATAAAAGTAACCAAAGATAAAGATGGCCATTTTCTATTTTTTAAGGGCAATATCTCTCAATATGATGAGATCTCAATTATCAATATCTATATACCCAACCAAAATTGCACTTCAATTTATAAAAGAGACTCTAACTGGCATGAGCAACTTGATCTCTCTCAGCTCCATCATAGTTGGAGATTTCAACACTCCTTTGGAAGTATTGGACAGATCCTCCAAAAAGAAGCTTAGCAAAGAAATTTTAGATTTAAATTTCAATATTCAACTTTTGGATCTAACAGACATCTACAGAATGTTTCATCCTAACAAAGCTGAATACACATTTTTCTCATTAGTCCATGGAAAATAGTCCAAAATTTCTCACATCTTAGGTAATAAGTCTAACCTCAGTAAATTTAAAAGAATAGAAATTATTCCATGCATCTTCCTGGACCATCATGAAATAAAAGTTGAACTCAGTAACAACAGGAATTTGCAGTCTCGTACAAAAACTTTTAAGCTAAATAACCTTATGCTGAATGATAGATGGGTCAAAGATGAGATCAAGAAGGAAATTACCAAATTTTTAGAACATAATGATAATGAAGATACG
>NW_003852702.1:251743-255438 GCF_000181295.1 Otolemur garnettii
TGTGGAGAAAAGGGAACACTTCTACACTACTGGTGGGAATGTAAACTAATATGTTCCTTTTGGAAAGACATCTGGAGAACACTTAGAAAACTAAAAATAGACCTGCCGTTTGACCCTGCAATTTCTTTATTAGGTATTTTTCAAGATGACCAAAAATCACATTACAACAAAGATATTTGTATCAGAATTTTTATTGCTGCCCAATTCATAATTGCCAGGTCATGGAAGAAGCCCAAGTGCCCATCGATCTACGAATGGATCAACAAACAGTGGTATATGTACACCATGGAATACTATGCAGCCATAAAGAAAGATGGAGACTTTCCGTCCTTCACATTCACATGGATGGAGCTGGAAAATGTTCTTCTGAGCAAAGTATCACAAGAATGGAGGAAAAATTATCCAATGTACACACTGCTATTATGAAATTAATTCATGCCTTTTATATGAAAGTTATAACCTAATAACAGCCTAAGAATACAGGAAGGGGTGAGGGAGAGAGGAGAGGGGAATGAGTGGAGGGAGAGGGATTGAAGACATCACTTCTGTGGTATATCTTACAAGGGTACAAGTGAACCTTTCTAAGACTAGAATATGAATGTTTTGGCACAATAACTAGGTAAACGACATGAAGGCTATGTTAACCAGTTTGATGAAATGTTTCAAATTATATGTGAAAATACCATACTGTATCCCAGAAATGCATTAACGTATATAGTTACCATTCAATAAAAAGAAAAAAAAAGTCAAAGGAAACTAAACTATGTTATGCTAAATTACACCTTAGTTAAGGACAAGATAAAGAAATAAATCACTAGGTTTCTTGAATAAAATGACAATGAAACCACAAGCTATCAAAACCTGTGGGATACTAAAAAGGTAGTCTTTTTTATTTATTATTTTTCTTTTATTAAGTTATGTACACATAGATTATGAATACATCTATGCATTTGTGGGGTACAATGCATTGATTTTATTTTTACAATTCAGAGTGCTTATATCAAACTAATTAATATAGTGTTCACCTGATTTACTTAATTATTGTGTTAAGACATTTATGCTCTATACTTGATAGATTTGACTTGTACCTTTCCAATATGTTCCATAGCTGTGGTCCCATCATTTACCCTTCCTCTATCAAACCTCCTCCATTCCATCCCATCTCCCTCTACTTCTCTCCTTCATACTAGGCTATAATTGTGATCTATCTTTCATAGGAAAGTGTGAGTAATTATAAATTGGTTTGAAAAGAGTACTGAGTACATTGGATACATTTTCTTTCATTCTTCAGATACTTTACTAAGAAGAATAAGTTCCAGCTCCTTCCATGTAAACATAAAAGAGGTAAAGTCTCCATCTTTTTCTAAGGCTGCATAATATTTCATGGTATACCATATACCACAATTTATTAATCCATTCATGGGTCGATGGACACTTAGGCTTCTTCTATGAATTGAGCTTTAATGAAAAATCTGGTGCAAATATCTTTTTTGCAAAGTGATTTTTCATCTTTTGGATGTACAACTAATTAGTAGAGGAATTGCAAGATCAAATGGCAGGTTTATTTTTCAATCCCTGCATGTTCTCCGAACTTCTTTCTGAAAGGAATGTATTAGCTTGCATTCCCACAAGCAGTGCAGAAGTGTTCTCTTTTTTCCATATCCAGTTATCATTCACCATAGGTTACCTAGTTTCCATGTTTTTGTATGAGTATGCAGATACATGTTATCGGTGAGTTCAACTTTTACTGCATGATGATCCAAGAAAATACAAGGCATGATTTCTATACTTTTAAATTTACTGAGGTTAGAATTATGACCTAAGATGTGATCAATTGTTGGAGGATGTTCCATAGGCTGATGAGAAGAATGTGTATTCAGTTTTGTTAGGATAAAATGTTCTGTAAATGTCTGTTAAATTCAATTGTTATACGGTGAAGTTAAGGTCCAAAATTTCTTTTTTTAGTTTCTTATTGGAGAATCTATCCAACACTGCCAAAGGGTTGTTAAAATTTCTGACTATTATGGTACTGGAAGATATTTGATTGTCCATGTCTTTTAGGGTCTCCCTTATAAATTGAGGCACATTCTGCTTGGGTGCATAAATGTTAATACTTGACATCTCATTATGTTGAGTGTTTCCCTTAACAAATATGAAGTGACCATCCTTGTCTTTCATTACTTTTGTTGGTTGAAAGCCTAATGTATTTGCAAATAAAATTTCCACCCCTGTTTTTTTTTTTTTTTCTGATTTACATTTGCCTGGATTACAGCTGTCCATCCCTGCATGCTAAATCTATATTTATTCTTTAAGGTAAAATGAGATTCCTGTATGAAGAAGATATCTGGCCTTAGTTTTTGTACCCAATCAACCTACCATGCTTCTTAAGAGGATAATTTAAGCAGTTCACATTAACTGAGAGTATTGATAAGCCGGTAATATTTTAGGTGTCAAGTTTTTTGAAAGTCCTGTGGACATTTTACATATTTTTACCACTGTGTAAATTGGGTTTTGATTAAGATTTACAGAGTGAGTTTACTTTGGTGGTAGAACATTGTGCTGGTCATTATGGAGGATAGGTCTTAGAATATCCTGAAGAACTGGTTTGGTTATGGCAGATTTCATTGATGTGTGTATGTCATTAAAGTATTTACCTTCTCCTTCATAAATGAAATTCAATTTACCCGGCTACAGGATCCTGGGCTGAAAGTTGTTTTCTTGTGGGAGATTGAAGGTTAATGACCATCCTCCTCTGGCTTGACAACTTTCAGCAGAGAGATCTGCAGTCATTATAATATTATTCCCCTTGTAGGTTATGATTTTCTTATGTCTGCTGCTTGCAGGATTTTCTCCTTCATATTAACTTTGTTAAAGTTATTTACAATGTGTCTAGAAAATGCTTTATTTGGGATGAGTCATGATGGAGTTCTGAAACTGTCTGCTATCTGAATTTCAGATCTCTTGCCATGCTTGGGAAGTTCTCCTCAATTACCTCTTTGAGTAGAGTATCTTTGCCTTTAGTACCATCCTCTTCTCCTTCAGGGATTTCAATAAGGTGAGTGTTTGCTCTTTTAGAGTGATCCCACAATTCTCTCAGGGAATGACTGTTTTTGGTCACATTTCTCTTCCACTTTGAGCGTTTGGGATTGCAAAGACTTTGTCTTCCATGCCAGAGACCCTTTCTTCTGCCTGCTGCATTCTGTTCCTGAGGTATTCTACTGTATTTCTCATATCTTGGTGGGCTGCAAGTTCCTGCCTCAATGTGTCAAAATCTTTGGTGATTTTGTCTTTGAATTCACTTAATTCTTGAGACAACTTTTGAATTATTCCTTGAATTTCTAATTCCAACATTACCTCCTTTCTGTTAATCTTATTTGTAATCCAAGTTCTGAATTCAATTTCTGACATCTCAGCCATTTGTTTATGAATGGGTTATTGTGTTGTGTACTCTTTGTCATTCCTTGAGGGAGTTGATCTTCTGTGATTATTCATGTTGCTATAGTTTTCCTACTGATTCTTCCCCATGATTACTTTTCTTTTCTTTTTTTTTTTTTTAATTGAATGGTAACTGTATACATTGATGCACTTTGGGGGTACAGTGTGGTATTTTCATAGAAAATCCAAGACACTTCCATCAAACTGGTTAACATAGCCTTCATGTAACTTTCTTAGTTATTATGTCAAAACATTCATAT
>NW_003852702.1:255866-271242 GCF_000181295.1 Otolemur garnettii
TGGTTGTCTGGGAATATACCTAATAAAGGAATTGCAGGGTCAAATGGCAGGTCTATTTTTAGTTCTCTAAGTGTTCTCCAGATGTCTTTCCAAACCCATGATTACTTTTCACCATTTGGCTGGAGAAGCTTGTAAGGAGAAATTGAATTGAGGACTCCCAGAGTTGTAATTAACCAGCCCTTTACAAAAGAACTGAGACTGGTGTTTGTGGCTTTTGCCCTAGACCTTTACAAAGGTCCCATTTGGTACTCTAGCCTGAAAGTCTGCAGACCATCTTGGTGTGATGGGACTAGATAGCTCTGACCTGTATTTAGCTAGTGTCTGTCCAGTCCTAGTGAATCAGTGGCTTTGGTCTGAAATCTCAGCTGTGGAGATATATAAACAACTAAGACACCCTGCTCCCACACAGATGACAACTTGAGGCAATTCCCAAACTCCCACAACAACACAGCCAAGTTACAACCTTGGTGGGTCCCTGGTTGATAGGACCAGGTTAAGTGTTCAAAATCAATTGTCCCAGTCAACACAAACACAGATCAGGTGGGAGAGTTCTAAAGGTCTTCAGTATCTAGGTAGCCAGGGTTCACTGGCAGCTCAAATGTAACTCACTCCAGTGCTCTGTGGAGTCCAAAATTCCTGCCCAGCAAAATAGTCCAGGGGGGGCTGGTGCCTCCTTCCCCACTTTGAACCTCTGTCACACCCAGGCACTGGTAGCCCCACAATGCTGTGGCCCAGTTCTCTTTAATGATCAAATGTGCCAGGGATTTGGGCCTTCCAGAGTTAGAAGAAAGTCAATGCCTTATCAGCCAAGTGACCATACTCTTCCACCAGTCAGTTGAGGGAGTTGAAGTCTGACTACCTCGGGTGCTCAATGGAAACTGGGGAGTGTTCCACCTGAGCTTTTTCCAAATCAGAAGTTAACAAAGCAGGAAATGTTTTTTACCTTCATAGACCATGCCTCAGCCCCAGCCACTCTGTTCCTCCAGTATCCCTTCAATATTAGGTCTAACTCCCTCTGGCATTCCACAGAATTAGGGAGGTGTTTCTCTGAAATTTGACCCCAGCAGGATTGCACTATTAATGCTACTACTGGGTGGGAGGTGTCTTCATTTGGGTTCCCATGCCTCAGTAGTTCCCAAGCCTCCACCCTCTGTGCAGAGACTCAAGTTTCTGCTCACTGCTGAGTTGCACTTTCTCAGAGCTAAGCCAGACACCTCCCCCCCTGTGCCTTTATGCACTTTAATGGATTCAGTTACAGCATAGCTGCACTACCTCAGACCATGCCATGCCCAGTCTGAACAAAGTACCACAAATGTTATGGTCTCTGCAGGGGTTCAGGCTGTAGAATGGCAGGCCAGGGGGAAGGGTGGACTGGGAGTTCAAAGTGGTAGGGAAAATATTTGTTCATCCTTCACGCCAGACAAGAGAATGCCCAGGCTTACAGCAAGGACTCTCTGAAGAAGAATTCCCAGCTTCCAGAAACTCATTCCTATGGCATGAGAGAAGAGGACCTCAGTTCACCACTCACTAGTAGAGATCCCACAAGAAGCAGGCAAGCAACTCTTTGGGGGGAGGGGATTGGCATGCATCCTCTTTGGGGTGGGTTCTGTACCTGAAATTTGTTTCCTTGGAATCTCAGTTTGCCTCAGCAGAGAATATGTGTAATTGTCAATCTCTTCTCTCAGCTCAGCTCCTACCCTTCACCTTTGTTGGTTTCTTTCTCGCAGTTATCTCTCCCTCTGGACAGGAGCTTCTGTTGTAAGCTGGCATCAAGTGGCTATCATCCCCTGCTCCCTTTTGCTCTTCTTGAATGTAAAAATTGCAATTAGGGAAAATAGCCAACCAATGATTTAGCATAACACAAGGCACATTGAAACAAAACAAACAAACAAGAAAACAGACACACAAACAATAAAAAACCCAAATCAATAAAAAAAAAGAACAAATGAAAAACTTGAATAGCTTGATATAACCACTTTCAGCAACAATAAGAGTAATTGAATGGCTCGATGCCTGTAGCCCAGCAGCCAGGGCACCATCCACACACACCAGAGCTGGCAGGCTCAAACCTGGCCCAGGGCCCACCAAACAACAATGACAACCGCAACTGCAAAACAGGCAGGTACTGTGAAAGGCACCTGCAGCCACAGTCAGCTGGGATCCTGAGGCAAGAGAAGCACTCAGCCCAAGAGAGTTAGAGGTTGCCATCATCTACCATGCCACAGCACTCCATCAAGGGTGACATAGTGAGACTCTGTCCAAGAAAAAAATGACAAAAACGCAAAAAAAGAAAGAAGATCAAGTGAAGAAAGAAAAAAATGGCAACAAAATTATATATATATATAATATATGACATATATAACATATATGACTATGTATATGCTGCCATGGGGATCAACTTTAGTTGGAATATATTTATGTTGCAATATACTTTTTGGACTGCAGGTGGTGCCATGAGTGGATCCCAGGCTTATACCTGTTTTCCCGGCTTAGATTGTTCTTGCTGTTTGCCTGATTACCTGCTTGGCACTTAGACCTTGCCGAAGTGTTGATTCTACTGATCTCAAAAAATCTTCACAGGTAGGTTTCACAAATCCCCCCTGCAACAGCTCCCATGAAGTACAGGATATCCTGAGCCAGTTCCAAGTGTGAGATGACTGTCTGCAGGTGAGACTCAAATCAGTGCCCCTGGCTGGTGTGGAAAGTTGCCTGCAGCAACTGCCATCTCCCAAATTTTAAAACAATGGCCTCTTCCTATCCAGGATTTTTCCTGTATGAATGTCTCTCCTGCGATCTAACTGCAGTTGTGCCACATCAGATGGCACCCCTCTCTGGCCACCTAATTCCATTCAGGACTCCATACTTCACCAATCTTTCCACACAATACCTAGTTTTTCCATGAAATGGTAATTTTAATTCTCTGTGGTGGGTCTAGTTGCTGCCCCTGCAGCCACAGCGCAGAACCTTTCCTGGCAGTCACCACAGCTCCAGATTACACTCTAAGTGCAGTAATCTGCCGCCTTGCTGCACACCCTGACCTGCCAATCCACACTAATATTCCATGCCAAGAATGACCTAGTCCAGTCACTCTCACCTGTTGTTCCAGGAGAGCTGATCTATACATCTTTCCCATCCGCCATCAGGCTCTGCCCTCCCTATTTCTTTTAGAGATCCTTCATGTTCTTAGGTACATTTCCAGGTTTTTCATTTTTATTGAAGCTATTGTGTCCTTGAAGTATTGTGTCAGGTTGATATTATTGCCATATATGAAGGCTACTGATTTGTAGACACTAATTTTGTATGCTGAGACAGTATAAAATTGTTTGATCACTTCCAGGAGCCTTGTGATTGAGATCTGGAGTTTTTACAAGTATAAGATTATATCAGACACGTGGCAAGATGACTGCCTAGAATCAGCTTCCAACAGAGGCTCCTGTCCAGGAGATATGGCAGGTAGAACTCACTTAAGATAGATTATGGTTGGAGCTGAGCTATGTGAGAAGACTGAGGACTGTGCACCACCCCTGCAGAGGCTAGCTGAGTCTCCAAGGAAACAAACTATAGGTACAAAACCCATTGCCAAGCAGATGTAAGTCCCTTCCCCCATGAGAACTCTTCACAGTGAACTTTTTACAAACACGTGAGCAGAGTTCAGATTTCTTTTTGTATTCCACAAGAGAGATTTCACTTTTGAGCCTCGGCATTCTCTCTCTGATTCTGAACTCCCGACCCACCCCTCCACCCCCACACCATGGTATGGAAGCTTGTACCCTGTGGAGTCCAGATTCTTGGGAAATTTCTTGAGAGGTACAGGCATGTCATGGGCTAGTACAAGTCTGTGCTAAAACAGATTCACTGGCATACAGTGGGAATTGCAGAGTGAAGGAGCCAAGTAGGAGAGGGAGTAATGTGGCCCAGGGCAGCACGCTGTGGTGGCAGTGGCAGTGGAGACAACAGGTCTCCCACCTGAGTTTGTATTTCCTATTTCTCTTGGCAAACAGAGGGATCCAGTTCTTTACCCCTGGAGCAGCCATAGGTGGAGCAGAACTGGGACAGGATCCATGAACTGGGGGTGTGCTTGAGGTGGTACCTGCCCAGGCAGGGTGCAGGGGAGAATGAGACTAATGTGTGCACATAGTGGAAGCACACCTTTTGTTGACCCATAATATGCCCAACCCGTTGGAGCATAGATGGACCAGAATAACAAATATGGCTAGAATATGTGCAGCAGCAGCAGCAGCCAGGGGCAGGTCTGGGACAAAGACACACCCTCTCTAGTCTCTAAATTTACCTGCCCACAACAAAGTTCAGTGGTGACAGAGGTGCAAAGGCACCTACAGCAGCACCAGCCTGAGGTGGGGCTGGGTCAGAGACACACCCTCTCTAGGCTCCAATTTCACCGAACCCACTGCAGAGTTCAGTGGGGACAGAGATATCATCCTGGAGTAGAGAATTCATTGAACACTGGAGGAAGCCAGAGAGCTGGACTTCAGACCTAAGAGGTTGCCCTGGTGGCAGATTATTCCACAGAGGAGTCATTGATCACCCTTGTCTCAGATAGTCCCATATCTCTGTCACTTCCTCCCATTGAAGGGAGCCTGGCCACAGCCCTGGGGGGCTACCAGTGGTGGGGAGAGGCTATGCATAGGGCAAGGAAGGAACCACCAATTCCTCTGGGCTTACTCATGGCCTGGGTGAACCTTCCTGTCCTATTGGCCACCAGAGAAAGCCAAACTCCAACATCTTGGTATTCTGGGTCTGAGCTTCCTGTGGAAACCTACTGCCAGGTAGTTGGTTACAGAACAAACTCTCACAGTTGAGCAGTGTCTTGTATTACCTGATACAATTGCTTTTGGAACTATTGACTTGGGAAGTCCACCCAGGGAACTTCCAAGGTTGAACTGATGTGTTGAACTGGGACAGGACTGAATCCTTCTGCAATAGGTGCTGGGGAGGGGTGGTGAATCTCAGTTTCCCGTATATTCCCGTAACTGTGATTGTATCCTGATCTTGTGACTGAATAGGATTGGATAGTGGTTGGCTGACTACAAGATGGAGCCATCTAGCCCTATCACAACAACTTGCTTTCAGAGTCTCTACCTGAAGGTATGAAATGGACATCTGTAAAGCTGTAAGGAAAAAGCCACAGTCACTAATCCCTGCCCTTTGAAAAAGGGCTAGTGAACTGCATTCCTGGAATTGGGATATGGTTCCAAATTCAACCACATCCTTCCAGTTTTAATACCCCAAATATGAAAATTAAGCATGTGGCAGAACCAGAGGACGAACTTTGGCAACATGAAGTTCAGAGAAAATTAACTTTACCAAGGAATGGAAAAAAAAAAAAGATAAGTTAGAAGATGACATTTATAAACAAATGGTCAAAATGTCAGAAATAGAATTCAGAATTTGGATGGCAAAAAAGATGAACAAATTGGAGGAAAAGATGGATATTGAAATCCTAAATGTTGTACAAAAGTTGTGTCAAGAAGTAAATGAATTCAAAGACAAGTT
The DNA here is from genome assembly GCF_000181295.1 of Otolemur garnettii. Lineage (NCBI taxonomy): Eukaryota > Metazoa > Chordata > Mammalia > Primates > Galagidae > Otolemur > Otolemur garnettii. The sequence goes on from NW_003852702.1 coordinate 261,381, forward strand.
TACCAAGGATATGGACATGATGAGAAAGTAGATAGCAGACCTCAGTGAAATGAAAAAATTATTGGAGGAGCTCCAAAATTCAGTAGAATTTATCAATAATAGAGTGGGGCAGGCAGAAGAAATGACTTCTGAAATTGAAGACAAAGCTTTTCAACATGCCCAAACATTCAAAGAGGCAGACAGATGGAGAGAAAAAAACTGATCTTTCCCTGAAAGAACTGTAGGGTCACTCCAAAAGATCAAACATTTTTTCTTATAGGAATTCCAGAAGGAGAAGAGGATGGTCCTAAAAGCACAGGTACTTACTCCAAGAGATTTTGGAAGAGAATTTCCCAAACATTGCAAGGAATACTGAAATTCAGATAGTAGACAGTTTCAGAAATCCAGCATGACTCAATCCAAATAAAGCATCTTCTAGGCACATTGTAATTAATTTCACCAAAGTTAAAATGAAGGATAAAATTCTGTAAGCAGCCAGACATGAGAAAAGCATTACATACAAAGGGAGAAGTATCAGAATGGCTGCTGATCTCTCAGTCAAAATGTTCCAAGCCAAAAGAAGTTGGTCTTTGAATTTCAATCACCTAAAACAAAATAACTTCTAGCCCAGAATCCTATACCCAGTTAAACTAAGCTTCATCTTTGATGAAGAAATCAAATACTTTAATGACATACAGATGTTGAAGAAATTTGCCACAACTAAACCAGCTTTCCAGGATATTCTCAGTCCTACCCTCCATAATGACCAGCAGAATATTTCACTGACAAAGTAAACTCACCCTGAAAGTTTTGAACAAAACCTAAATTCCACAGTAGGCTAAGGCCTGAAATGATACACTAGACATTTGAAAAACATGACACCCAAAACACTATCATGCTTTTCAATTCTCTCAATTAATGTGAATGGCTTAAATTGTCCTCTAAAGAGGCACAGATTGAGATGGCACCTGTGGCTCAGTGGGTAGGGCACTGGCCCCATATACTGAGGGAGGCAGGTTTGAACCCAGCCCCAGAAAAACTGCAACAAAAAATATTTGGGCATTGTGGTGGATGCCTGTAGTTCTAGCTACTCAGAAGTCTGAGGCAAGAGAATCGCCTGAGCCCAGGAGTTGGAGGTTGTTGTGAGCTGTGATTCCACAGGACCCTATTGAGGGTGATAAAGTGAGACTCTGTCTCTAAAAAAAAAACAAAGGAGAAGAAGAAGAAAAAGAGATATAGGTTGGCTGACTGGATATATAAACTAAGACCAGATATGTGCTGCATACAAGAATCTCACCTTACCTTAAAGGATGCAAATAAACTCAAGGTGAAGGGATGGACATCTATGATTCAGGCTAATGGAAATTAGGAAAAAAAAAAAAAACAGGTGTTGCAATTTTATTCCCAGATACAATAGGCTGTAAGTCAGCAATAGTAAGGAATTATAAGAATGGTCACTTCATATTTGTCAAGGGAAACACCCAACATGAAGAGATTTCAATTATTAACATATATACACCCCACCAGAATCCTCCTCAATTTATAAAGGAGACCCTAACAGACATGAACATTTTGATATCTTCTTACACCATAGTAGTTGGATATTTTAACTTCCCTTTGGCAGTGTTGGATAGATCCTTTAAGATTAAGCTAAGTAAAGATATTTTGGACTTGAACCTGACCATAGAACAAATTGGCTTAACTGACATCTAAAGAACATTTGATCCTAATAAAACTGAACACACATTTTTCTCATTAGCCCATGAAATTTTCTCTAAAATTGATCAGATCACAAGGCTAACCTCAGGAAATTTAAAAGAATAGAAATTATTACTTATATCTTCTCAGATCATCACAGAATTAAATTTAAATTCAACAACAACAGGAATCTTCAAACTCATACAAAGATTTGGAAGCTAAATAACCTAATGCTGAATGATAGCTTGGTCATAGATGAGATTAAGAAGGAAATTAACAAATGTTTTGAACAAAAGGAGAATGGAAATGTGAATTACCAGAACCTATTGGATACTGCAAAGGAAGTCCTGAGAGGAAAATTTATAACATTTCAAGCCTTCTTCAAGAGAACAGAAACAGAGGAAATCAACAAGGTAATGGGAGTTCTCAAGCAACTGAAAAAGGTTGAAAATTCCAACCCCAAACCCAGCAGAGGAAAAGAAATAACTAAATTAGAGCAGAATTAAATGAAATTGAAAAAAAAAAGAATTATTCAAAAGATCAATGAGTCAAAAGGTGTTTCTCTGAAAAGATTAACAAAATTGATGGTAACCTAACCAAAAACAGAAGAGTAAAATCCCTAATATCATCAGTCAGAAATGATAAAGGCAAAATAACAAGAGACACCTCAAGAATTCAAAACATCCTTCATGGATACTATAAAAAACTTTATTGTCACTAATATGAAAATCTAGAGGAAATAGACCAATACTTGGAACATGCCACTATCCTAAAAACGGGAAAAAAGAACTGAAAACGTTGAATAGACCTATATAAAGTACTGAAATATCATCAACTATACGAAATTTCCCAAAAAAGAAAAGTCCTGGACCAGATGGCTTCACTTCAGAATTCTAACAAATATTTTAAAAGGAACTAGTACTCATATTACATAACTTTTCCCAAAACATAGAAAAAGAAGGAAAACTCACCAACATATTCTACAAAGCAAATATCACCATAATCCCTAAACCAGGAAAAGACCCAACAAGGAAAGAAAACTATAGACCAATATTATTAATGAATATAGCTGCAAAAATATTTAACAAGATCCTAGCAAACAGAATCCAGTAACAAATCCAGCATCAAACAAATTATACACCACGACTAAGTTGGTTTTATTTCAAGGTCTCAAGTTTGGTTCAACATATGTAAATATATAAATATAATACACCACATAAACAAACAAACAAACAAAAAAAAGACCCTATAATTCTCTCAATTTATAGAGGAAAAGCTTTTGATAATAGCCAGCATCCTTTCATGATCAGAACACTTAAGAAAATAGGCTTAGATAGGGAAATTCTTAAACTGATAGAGACGATCTACAGCAAACCCACAGCCCATATCATATTGGATGGAGTAGAATTGAAAACATTTCCACTCAGATCAGGAATCAGACAAGGTTTCTTATTGTCTTCTCTGCTATTTAACATTGTACTGGAAGTATTAGTCATCGCTATCAGGCAAGAGAAGGTGATCGAGGAATAGGTTCAGAGGAGATTAAATTTTCAGTCTTCACAGATGATATGATTTTATACCTGGAAAACTCCAAGGACTCAACTACAAAACTCTTGGAAGTGATCAAAGTATACAGCAGTGTCTCAGGATACAAAATTAATACTCTCAAATCAGTAGATGTCATATATTACAAAAATAGTCAAGCTGAAAAATCAGTCAAAGACTTTATTCCTTTTACAGTATAACAAAAAAATATGAAATATTTGGAAATTTACGTAACAAAGAATGTGAAAGATCTCTACAAAGAGAATTATGAAACCCTGAGAAAAGAAATAGCTGAGGGTGGCGCCTGTGGTTCAAAGGAGTAGGGTGTCAGCCCCATATGCCAGAGGTGGTGGGTTCAAACCCAGCCCTGGCCAAAAAAAAAAAAAAAAAAAAAAGAAAGAAAAAGAAAGAAATAGCTGAAGATGTTAACAAATGGAAAAACATACAATGCTCATGACTAGGAAGAATCAACATTGTTAAAACGTCTATACTGCCCAAAGCAATATACAAATTTAATGCAATCCATTTTAAAGCACCACCTGTAAAAAGTAATACTTCATTTTATATGGAATCAGAAAAAACCTTGATTAGCCATGACATTACTCCAAAATAAAAACAATTGAGGAGGAATCATGCTATCAGACGTCAGAGTACACTATAAATGTATACTGATCCAAACAGCATGGTATTGGCACAAAAACAGAGAGGTAGATATATGGAACAGAATAGAGTACCAAGAGATGAACCCAGCTACTTATCATCATTTGATCTTTCATAAGCATATCAATAATATTCATGGGGGGGCAGAGGCAAGATGGCGGACTGGAGCCAGCTTTTCACAGAGGCTCCCATTCAGAAGGAGAGTTAAAAGACAGAATTTTAGCAAGTGAGCTGATAGTTTGGAGCTGAGCCAAGAGAGAAAGTTGAAGAACGCACATTATCAACCCTGCTGAGCTGAGCTGCAACTCCAAGGATACAAACAAAAGGTACAAAATCCATCACCAAGCAGATGGGAGTCACCTTCCCCATGAGAAGAGCTCAGAGTATACTCCATACAAACAAGTGATCAGAGATCAAATGTCCTCCAATTATATCTCATGGGAGAGACCCCCTAAAAACTGGACCTCCTACCCCTACTAGGGTGCCATGGCACTCTCCTGCTAGGCATAAAGCTGTATATATTCTCTACCTGCAATCCTGAGCTCCCAGCACTCCTCTCCACTCTCACCTGAGATCTGGAAGCCTGTCCTCCATGGAATCCAGATTCTTGGGCTTTTTCTCGAGAGGTGTAGACAGGGCAAGGGCTGTTGCTGGTCTGTGCTGATTTTGTGGCATAGGAGTAAGGAGGGAACAGTCAACTGAGAGGGAACCATACAGGTGCAGCAGTGCCCTGAGGCATAGAGCAACAGCTGCAGCAGCAGGAACAATAAGGCTCACACCCCTGGGGCTATTCCAGACAGACACACCCTGTGCTGCTGGGCAACCAGAAGAAGCTGGGCATCTTCTCTGGTGGCAGCCACTGGCAGAAAGGATCTGAGACAGAAGCACAGGCCCTATGAGTAAATGGTAGTGTCCTGGGTGGAAAACAGGGACTAGAATACATACACACAGAGATAGTAAGTGGGGCTGAGTCAGAGGACTGCTTTACTGAGCCCAACACTCACCCAGCCTTCAGGGGATCATAGCTGAGACAACAGGCAGAGGCTGAAACTGACAGCTGAGTGTGAACTCTATCCTCACCTGCCCCAACACAAACTGCAGCCAAGACTGGGACTGATCCACAGGAAAATATTCTGCGAAGTTGTTCTGTCCTGTTCTGCCAGCAACATCAATAAGGGGCAGGACTGGAACTGAATGAACTGCCCCAGCCTCCAATAAGCACCCGAGGTTGTCAGGCCTCACCTTCCCCTGATGAATAGTGGCAGAGAGCAGTGGCCTTGCTCAGGAGACATAGATCTCCCTGTGACTCAGGCAGGTGTAAATCCCTGGAACATCTGCTCATGAAAGGGAACTGGGTCATAGCCCTGTAGGGTTATCAGTGACTGGGTGTGACAGAGGTGCAAGGTGGGGAAGAAGGCATCAACCTTCCCAGACTAATTTGCTGGGTGGGTCCTTCTGGCCTCACGGAGCAATGCAGCCAATCATACTTGAGCTTCCAGTAGACCCTTTCTATCTAGTTGCCAAAGACCTTTTGAACTCTCCCACCTGAGACAAATGCTGACTGGGACAATTGATCGGGACCTCTTGAACTGGGCCAATCACCCAAGGACTATCCAAAGAGGTATTCTGGGTGTGTGGTTGTGGGAAAGTTTGATTTTCCCTTTCCAATTGTTGCCTGTGGCGGGGTGACTTAATTGTTGGTATTTCTTCATAACTGAGAGTTCGACCCAGAATAACTGATGACTGATTCACTAGAGTAGGGCAGATCCACTTAGCCCCAACACACCAAGCAGGCTCCCAGTTTCTCAGGCAGTAGCACTGTACAGGTTCTTAGCAAAGCTCTAGGGGAAAAGGTACAGATACCACTCACAGCTTTTGGGCAAAGGGCTAGTTAATCACTACTCCTGGAACCTCCAACCCAACTTCTCCTATCAACTAATCTAGCTAAATGGTGTAAAATAAAAATGGGGCCTAAACAGTGGAAAAACTCCAGTAACATGAATACCCAGAGTAGGTCAGCCCCTCCCCACTGAAGGATATGGCAGACGCAACTGAAGATCCCTTTCATAAACAGATGGCTGAGATGTCAGAAATCAAATTCAGAATTTGGATTGCAAATAAGATTAATAGACTAGAGGCAAAGTTGCAATTAGAAATTCAACTAGCATTTCAAAAGACAAAATCACCAAAGATTTTGACACATTTAGACAATAATTTGCAACCCTTGAAGTCTGAGAAATGCCCTAGAATTCCTCAGTAACAGAATAGAGCAAGCAGAAGAAAAAATTTTAGACATTGAAGACAAAGCTTTTTAATGAGCCCAAGCACTCAAAGAGAAAGAGAAATGGAAAGCAAAAACAGATCATTCTCTCAGATATCTCTGGATTAATTCAAAGAAAACTCATCTTCACCTTATAGGAATCCCTGAAGGCCACACAGTTGTTTCACAAAGCACAGAGGTTCTTCTTCATGAAATCATGAAAGAGAACTTTGCAGACATGCCAAAAGATTCTGAAATTCACTTAGCACACTATTTCAGAACTGTAGCACAACTCTACCTGAATAAGACATCCCCTAGGCACATCATAATTAACTTCACTAAAGTTAATATGAAGGAGAAAATTCTGAAAGCAGCCAGACGTAAGAAAACCATAACCTACAAGAGGAAAAATACCAGAATGATTCCAGATCTCTCTGTTGAAACCTTTCAAGCTAGAAGAGAGTGGTAATTGACTTTTAATCTACTAAAACAAAATAACTTTCAACCCAGGATTCTGTATCCAACTAAACTGAGTCTCATTTATGATGGAGAAATTAAATACTTTAATGAAATTCACATGCTAAAGACATTTGCCATAACTATACCAGCTCTCCAAGATATTCTCAGACCTATCCTCCATGATGACCAGTGCAATCCACCACCACAAAAGTAAACTCACTCAAGAACTTTTGTTCAAATTCCAACTTTCACAGTGGTGAAAGGATTAAAAATGTCCACTGGACTTTCAAAAAATTCCATACCCAAAATTTTACCAGGTTTATAAATATTCTCACTTAATGTGAATGGCTTAAATTGTCCTCTAAAGAGTCACAGGTTGGCTGACTGGATACGAAAACTGAGGGCCAGATATCTGCTGCACACAAGAATCTCATCTTACCCTAATGATAAATATAGACTCAGGATGAAGGGATAGTCATCTATAATTCAGGCAAATGGAAATCAGAAAAAAATCAGGTGTTGCAATTTTATTCGCAGATACAATAGGTTTTAAACCAGCAAAAGTAAGCAAGGATGAGGATGGTCACTTTATATTTTTTAAGTGTAATACTCAACATAATGAGATTTCAATTATTACTATTTATGAACCCAACCATAATGCACCTCAATTTATAAGAGACACTCTAATAGGCATGAGCAACTTGATTTCTTCCAGCTCCATCACAGTCAAAGATTTTACCCCTCCTTTGGCAGTGTTGGATAGATCCTCCAATGAGAAGCTAAGCAAAGAAATTTTAGATTTAAACTTTACCATTCAACATTTAGATTTAACAGATATCTACAGAACATTTCATCCTAACAACACTGAATATACATTTTTCTTATCAGCCCACGGAACATACTCCAAAATTGATGACATCTTAGGTCACAAGTCTAATCTCAGCAAATTTAAAAGAATAGAAATTATTCCTTGCATCGTCTCAGACCATCATGGAATAAAAATTGAACTCAGTAACAACAGGAATCTGCAGACTCATACAAAAACATGGAAGCTAAATAACCTTATGCTAAATGATAGGTAGGTCAGAGATGAGATTAAGAAGGAAATTACCAAATTTTTGGAACCATCATGAAGACATGAACTATCAGAACTTCTGGGATACCACAAAGTCAGTCCTAAGAGGGAAATTTATAGCACTGCAAACCTTCCTCAAGAGAATGGAAAGAGGGGAAGTTAACAACTTAATGGGACACCTCAAGCAACTGGAAAAGGAAGATCATTCTAATTCAAAATCCAGCAGAAGAAAAGAAATAACCAAAATTAGAGCAGGATTAAATGAAATTGAAAACTAATTAGAATTATAAAAGGATTATACAACAGATCAATAAATCCAAAAGTTGAGTTTTTGAAAAGATCAATAACATAGACTAACCTTTGGCCAACCTAACCAGGGATAAAAGAGTAAAATCTCTGAATTAATCAATCAGAAATGGTAAAGATGAAATAGCAACAGACCCCTCAGAACTTCAAAAAATCCTTAATGAATATCACAAGAAACTTTATTCTTGGAAATATAAAAATCTGAAGGAAATCGACCCATACTTGGAAGCACACCACCTTCCAAGACTTAGCCAGAATCAAGTGGAAATGATGAACAGGCCTATATCAAGTTCTGAAATAGCATCAACTATACAATATCTCCCTACAAAGAAAAGCCCAGGATCAGATGGCTTCACACCAGAATTTTAACAAACCTTTAAAGAGGGACTAGTACCTATATTACTCAACCTTTTCCAAAATATAAAAAAAGGAGGAATACTACCCAAAACATTCTGTGAAGCAAACATCACCTTGATATCTAAACTAGGAAAATATCGAACAAGAAAATAAAATCATAGATCAATATCACTAATGAATATTGATGCAAAAATATTGAACAAGATCCTAGCAAACAGAATCCAGAAATATATCAAACAAATTATACAACACAACCAGGTGGGTTTTATCCCAGGGTCTCAAGGCTATTTCAATATACATAAATCTATAAAGCTTCACTGTCATAATTTAAATATCTTGAAAAAATAATACTTTGTTTTATATGGAATAAGAACAAACCTCAAATAGCTAAGACATTACTCAGAAATAAAAACAAAGCAGAAATAATCACACTACAAAACCTCAGACTATAGTATAAATTGATAGTTATCAAAACAGAATGGTACTGGTACAAAAACAGAGAGGTAGACATATGGAAAAGATTAGAGAACCGAAGATGAACCAAGCTACTTACCATTATCTGATCTTTGACAAGCCAAGTAACAACATAGAGTTGGGAAAAGATTCCCTATTTAACAAATGGTGCTGGGTGAACTGGCTGATGACCTGTAGAAGACTGAAAATGGATCCATACCTTTCATCATTACCTAAGATAGACTTGTTTAAACATTTAAACTTAAGACATAAAACTATAAAAATACTAGAAGTAAGTGTAGAGAAAACAGTTGAAGAAATTGGCCTGGGTGAATATTTTATGAGGAGTGCCCCCTGGGCAATTAAAGCAACATCAAAAATACACTACTGGAACCTGATCAAACTAAAATGCTTCTGCACAGCCAAGAATACAATAAGTAAAGCAAGCAGACAGCCCTCAGAATGATAGAAGATATTTGCAAGTTATGTCTCCAACAAATGTTTAATAACCAGAATCCACAAAGAACTCAAGCTTATTAGCAAGAAAAGAACAAGTGATCCCATCTCAGGCTGGGCAAGGGACTTGAAGAGAAACTTCTCTGAAGAAGACAGGTGCATGGACTGCAGATATATAAAAAAATGCTCATCATCGTTTGTCATCAGAGAAATGCAAATCAAAACTACTTTGAGATATTATCTAACTCCAGTAAGATTATCCCATATCACAAAATCTGAAAACCAGAGATGCTGATGTGGATGTGGAGAAAAGGGAACACTTCCACACTACTGGTGGGAATGCAAACTAATATATTCCTATTGGAAAGATATTTGTAGAACACTTAGAGAACTAAAAATAGACCTGCCCATTAATCCTCCAAAAATCACAGTATAACAAAGATATTTGTACCGAAATGCTTATTGCATCCCAATTCATAATTGCTAAGTCATGGAAAAAGCCCAAGTGCCCATCGACCAATGAATGGATCAATAAATTGTGGTATATGTACACCATGGAATATTATGCAGCCTTAAAGAAAGATGGAGACTTTACCTCCTTCATGTTTACATGG
>NW_003852702.1:272031-273243 GCF_000181295.1 Otolemur garnettii
AGGTAAACCCGGGAGCAGTGGCCTAATGGAGTAAATAGGGCCACAAACCTGGGGGATTACGAGAGACTGGGTGCAAGGTGGGGAAGGAGGTATTAACCTTCCCAAACTAACCCATTTGCCAAGTGGGTCCCTTTGCCCTCACGGAGCACTGGAGCAAGTTATATCTGAACTACAAGCAGATCCCTCTTATCTAGCTCCTAGAGACATTTGAACTCTTCCACCTGAAACGGGTGCTGACTGAGACAACTGATTTGGTCCCCTCAAACCTGGTAGACCACCCAAGGACTATTCAAAGGGGCACCCCAGGTGTATGGTTGAGGGAAAGTTTGAACTATATAAAACTGTATATATTCTCCACCTGCAACGTTGAACTCTCAGGAGTCCCGCCCACTCACTCCAAGATTTGGAGAGAAATCTAACCAGATAGAAGCCTAATTTAAACCCTCAAAGCCCCCCTGCCAAACTCAGATTTCTGGCTGACTTTGCCAGGTAAACCCTGGGAGCAGTGGCCTACTGGAGTGAATAGGGTCTCGGACCTGGGGAACCACGAGTGATTGGGTATAAGGTAGGGAAGGAGGTATTAACCTTCCCAGACTAACCCAGTTGCCGAGTGGGTCCCTTTGCCCTCACGGAGCCAGGAGGGCCCCAAAACTGCTTGCTAGAGTCGCACGCCTCACGGGCAGCAGGCTCCTGCTCTGGGCAGGCCCAGTACCGCTAGCTAGGGCCGCAGGCATGCTGCAGGCATCCTACAGGAAGAGGCGGAGAAATCCTCCAATCTAGGTAGACCCAAAACAGCTTGCGAGAGACACATACACCCCATGGGGGCCAGGGGAAGTGTTCCCCGCTACAGGCTCCCAAGCTGGGCAGGCCTAGAACTGCTTGCTAGAGCCACACTCGCCCTGCAGGTGGTGGTAGAGGGGTCCACCATTTTTGGAGGGCCCAGAACTATTTGCTAGAGCCATATAAGTCCCTCGGACAGAGGTGGAGGAGTCCCTTGCTCCGGGCTCCCGCAGGGGAGGGCACAGATCGGCTTGCTAGCGCCGCACGCATCCAACAGGTGACAGTGAAGTAGTCCCCTGCTTCCCTCCAGCTACTCTGGTGTGGCTGAACTAGGACTGATCTGGTCGCTCGTGTACCCTGCACTACCACTGCCATTCCCCTACCCTCTGGCTGCTCCAGGGTGCTGAACTAGGACTGATCTAGCCACTACAG
>NW_003852702.1:282679-337339 GCF_000181295.1 Otolemur garnettii
GTTTTGGTGCAAGATGATAATTGCTTCATAGTACTTCTTAGGGGAGCATTCTTACCTTCTCTATGTTTTGAAATAAGTTATGGAATATCAGTGCTAGCTCCTCTTTGAATGTTTTTTAGAATTACAGTGTAAAAGCATCCATTCCACAACTTTTCTTTTTTGGAAGGTACTTAATTGTTTTTGCAATTTTGGTGCTTGATATGGGCCTATTCAAAATTTCTACTTCTTTCTGGTTGAGTTTAGGGAGGTGGTTTGATTACAAGAAATGGGCCATTTCCTTTGTTTTCAAATTTCTGGCTGTAGAGTTTTTTGCGGCAGGCAATCATTGATAATGTTTTGAATCTCTGTGGTATATGTTGTTATTTGGACTTTTTCAATTTGATTGAGGTTATTGGAGATATTACATTTCTATATGTAGTGTATATGTTCAATAATTTATTGATTTTATTAATCTTTTCCAACCAACTTTTTTTTCACTGATCTTTTGACATTTTTCTGTTCTCAATTTCATTGAATTCTGTTCTAATTTTTGTTATTTAGTTGGCAGAGTTTTTTGCTGGATTCCTGTTTTGTTCACAGTTTTGTTTTCTTTTTTTTGAGACAGAGTTTCACTATGTCGCCCTCACTAGAGTGCAGTGGCATCACAGCTCACAGCAACCTCAAACTCTTGGGCTTAAGTGAATCTCTTGCCTCGGCCTCCCAAGTAGCTGGAACTACAAGTGCCCACTACAACACCTGGCTATTTTTTTGGTTGCAATTGCATTGCTGTTTAGCAGGCCCAGGTAGGGCTCAAACCCACCAGGTTCAGTTTATGTGACTGGTGCCCTACTCACTGAGCTAGCTACAGGAGGCAACCCTGTTTACAGAGTCTTGAGATGGTTCTTTATGTTGTTGATTTACAACCTTTCTGATTTTTGGATGTGGGCATTTAATACTATATATTTCCCTCTTCTTACTGCCTTTGCAGTATTCCACAGATTTTGATAGCTTGTGACTTCATTGTCCTTGTGGTCAAGAAATCTGATAATTTTCTCATTTACCACCTCCTTGATCCAGTTGTCATTTACCATAGAAATATTTAGTTTCCATGAATTTCTGTGGGGGTGCATATTTCTGTTGTAGTGTAGTTTTCTTTCTTTGTTTCATTATGGTCCATAAAGACAAAAAGTAAAACTTCTATGTTTTTAAATTTGTTGATGTTTTCTTTTGCCTTAAGATATGATCAATTTGGAGAATAATCTATGGGCTGACAAGAACAACATATACTCAATTTTATGAAGATGAAATGTACTGTATATGTCTGTTAAGCCCATTTATTTAAACATTTAATTCTATTCCTTTTTGATTTGGTTTCTGCTTGGAGGATCTGTCTAGTCCGTCAGAAGGGTATTAAAGTTTCTACTACTACGGTGTTGCAAAATATCATATTGTTCACAATAATTAGGGCTCATTTATATATCTAGTTGAGTGTATAAATTTTTAGAATTGAAATGTCTTCTTGGTGTATTCCTTTCTTTTCCAGTACATGGTGTCCATCTTTACTTTTGTTTGTTTGTTTGTTTGTTTTTTTACTTTTGTTGGTTTGAAACCCAAGGAATTTGTAAGTAAGATGTTGATTGATGCTTTCTTCTGATTTATCATTTGCCTGAAATATGGTTTTCATACCCTTCACCTTTATCTTGTTTGGTCCTTAGAGTGCAGATGTGTTTCTTGAAGATATCATAAATTTGGTATTTTTTTTTAAACAGCAAGCCATCCTGTGTCTCTTAAATTAAAAATTCAAGTCAATAACATTTATTGAAAGAATTGATAAGTATGGCAGAGTTTTGTTTGTCTTGTTTTGTGGGTGTCTGTAGACTAGTTTGGCCTCTGGTGCCTTTGTGTAAGCTAGGTTTTGTCCTTTAATTTCTGGATGTGTTTACTTTGCAGATATTTCATTATGCTGGTCAGTGTGAAGAACAGTTCTGAGTACTTCCTGAAGAGTCAGTCTTGTTGTGGCAAATTTCCTCAATGTTTGCATGCCAGTAAAATATTTAATTTCTCCATAGAATATGAAACTTAATTTAGCAAGGTACAGAATCCTGGGCTGAAAATTGTTTGCACTAAGAAGGTTGAAGACAAAGGACTACTTTTTTCTGGCTTGAAAGTTTCAGCTGAGAAGTATGATGTCATCCTAATATTTTCCCCTTTGTTAGTGAGAATTCGTTTATGGCTTGAAGAATTTTCTCTTTCATTTTGACTTTGGACAACTAAGTTAGAATATTTATGGGAGATGCTTTTTGAGAATTGAGTCATCCTGGAGTTTTGAAAGTATGTAGTATCTGAATTTCTAGTTCATTATAATGCTTGCAAAATTCACCATAATGTCTTGAAGTCAAGCTTTTATACTTTTAAGACTCTTTTATCCTTCAGGGATCCCTATGATTCATACGTGTTTTGTGTAGTCCCTTGTCTCTCTAAGAGATTGCTCAGCTTTTGCTGTCTTCTTTTCTGCCTCTTTGAATACTTGAGTTAATTCAAAGTTCTTGTCTTTGATTTCTGAGATTCTTTCTTCTGCATGTTTTAGTCTATGGGGGAGACTGTTCCAGCCAAAGTGCTAGCCGCATCCATAAGCAAATTAAATAGGCTGTGATTTTCACCAAAGTCCTGGACACAGCAGATTTGAAACATCATAATTTTCATCTTTGCTTGGGGGGTGTGGAGTCTGCATCTTGTTGAACTGTTCCAGACAAAGTGCCACCCCCTCCAAAAAACAAATTAAAAAAACCACCTGTTTGACAAAGTCCCAGCAACGATAGATTCAAAACTCCTGCTTTGAGGTGAGGGGGATGTTCATTTTGCCTTATGCTTCCTAGGAGTTCCCAGAGCACGGTTGCCTGAACCAGGCCTGCCCCTCTTCAAGTCAGCAGTAGGGTAGCTAGGTCCAAACCTCAAGGAAGGGGTCACTGGGTACAGATTCCAAATGGAGTCATTATAGAGGGTAGGAAAAATTCTTGTGGGAGGCAAATTCAATGGAAACTCCACTTGATAAATGTGGAGTGCAGTTGAACCATAGTTTCCTCCTGCAGTGGACGGTGAGGCACACACTGTTCACTAGGCCACACAGAGATCCATCAGAATTCCCATGAGACATATTGCAGGCCAGGTACCATCTCCTTTTTCTATAGTGGCCAGGTAAGGATTCAGCCAGTTGCTAGTGACAGAGAAAGTGGCCTTTATACCCCTTGCTTTCTATGATCACTATTGGGGTAGCTAAGGTCCAAATCTACTTCATCTACCTAGTGACTGGGCATGGGGCAGTACCTCCAGGCTGTATGAGCCAGGATAGTACTCCAGTGTGCTTGCACAAAAGGAAATAGAATTATGCAGGGGCAGTATGTTGGACAAGAAAAGAAAGTGGGGGAATACACTATGGTCAGAAGGCAACTGAAAACAATTTTTTTACAATTCTGCCAGGCATGATGGGGACCCATAAGAGGATACTCCTAGGTGCAGAAAACTGACATTTTGTTCTTCATAGCACTCTCTCTTGAGATGAGAGACCCTGTGATTCATTGATCACAGAAAGCCCCCAGATGAGGGAAGGTTCTCCCCTCACCCTTATATTCACCTCCAGGCTCCTCCAGTTTGACCCATTTGTAACTGTAATCTGTTCTCCTCCTTCTTATTTCTTGTCTTTTTGCTCATAGTTTGTCCAAGTGGGGATGCTGAGCACCTTAATTTTTTCTCCTTGTGATCTACTATCCAATTTTAACTATTCTAAGATTACTTCAGTCTAATTTTCCTCCTTCTGGATGGGAGTTTCTCATAAAAGCTGCTTCTAGTCAGCCATGTTGCCCATTCCCCTGTCAAATGTTTTTTTTCTGCAACTTTTGAGATAGTCATATGGTTTTTGTCCTTAATTCTGTTTATGGGATGAATCACATTTATTGATTTGCATATGTTGAGTCCTCTTTACTTATCATGGAGACACTATTTTTTCTCATAATGAAGCTTAATCTATCAGGATACATCATTCACAAATGAGGTTTCTGTCTTTTAGCACACTGAAAATAAGATCTTGTTATCTTCTGGTTTGTAAGGGTTCTGCTGAAATGTCTGATATTATACCTTTGGGCTTTTCTTTATGGGTCACTAGACACTTTTCATTTTCTGGTTTTAGATTTCTTTCCTTCATATTGACTTGAGACATTCTGCTGACTACATATGTAATAAAGTTCATCTTGCAACATGTTTTCCTGGTGTTCACTGGATCTAGATCTCTAAATCTCTCAATAGAGTAGGGAAGCTTTCATCATTTTTAAAATATGTTTTCTAAATTATTTTCTGTTTTTTGTCCCCAAGCAATATCAATGATTCACAAGTTCACTTTCACTTTTTGTTGTCTTATACTTCTTGAGGGCTTTATTAAGCCATTTATTTCTTTTTCTCTAACGTTTTATATTGGTTTAATTCAAAGGATGTGTCTTCAATTCTAATATTCTCTTTTGTGTTTATTCTACTCTATTATAGAATCTTAAATGTATTTTATAAGTCATTCAATGACTCTTTCATTTATAGAATTTCTGTTTTATTTTAAGATACTAGTATCTATCTTCTTGGTAAATTTATTTTTCATATCCTTAATTGATTTTCTGTTTTTTAATGGTTTTCAGATTCTCTTGCATCTCATTGAACTTATTCATAGAATCAGGCATAACTGCCCAACTAAACTTGCCCCACCCAGACAGGTCAGGTTCATGGCCTGCCCAGGAATGGTCACACTCATGTCCCCTCAAGGAAATAGGAATGCCACCAATTATGGTTGCCCTAACCCTTTAGATCCCTGACTGCAGTAACCCATGTGCGGATTTCTCCCTAGTCAGGAATCTCACCCCACCTACACTCTAGGGGGAATAAAAGCCACTTTAATCACATGAATTGGATCTCCATTTTCATTTCATCTCTCACCTCGGAATGATTTTATCCATGGGTCCAGAACCTTTTACTTATTTGAAATTAATACCTCGAGTTCTTTTTTGGTATTTCTTGGAGTTCTTTTTGGTTAGAGTACATTGCTAGAGAGAGATATACTACATTTTTTGGCAGTTATCATATCTTGCTTTTTAGTGCTTTCCTCATCATTAGGCTGATTTCTTCACATGTGAAGAAAGTCATTCTTTATTTTTGAATTTTATTGGGTCAGTACATTTTGTTTCTTGAAGATGTGATATGCATGTATGTTGAGGAGATCCATTTTCTTCTGAGTGTGATCCCTGGCAAAGACTCTGTAATGGTTTTGTTGTTATAAATAGCCTTAGTATGGTGGAGTTTTCAAATAAACATTATAATAATGGTGTTCTGGGCAGTTGAACAGGTTCATGACTTCCTGAGAAGTCACAGTGGTATAAGCAACCATAGAAGCAGAGGTCATGAGGAAATTACCTCATTCCCAAGCACTGTGCATTTGTGTCTGCAGGTAACATTGAACTGTGCCGGTCTACCTCTAGGCCAGTAGGTGGTGCCTGTAGGTAAGAGATAGTTGTGATTATAGTGGTAGAGATTATGTTGGAACTCTGTAAATGAGAAATATTCAAGTGTCTCAGGCAAGAAAATGTTCAGTGATCTGAGTCTCATGCTTTGTATATGAGACTTGAGACATGAATCTGGGCAGGGTTGAACTGGGCAAACCTTTACTTGAGGCTCCATGTGGCAGGTACAAGCCCTAATCCTGGCTACAGTCCAAAAACTATACTCAGACTCCATGCAAAATCCACAGGTGAATAGCAGAGCAACTGCTTTTGTGCCAAGATGTCAGTATTAGAACAGAGATGCATTCCTGAGGCCACAGTCAAGGCAGTGTGAATTGGATAACCCATACTGTAGATACGATGGTGCTCCTTTCCCTAGCCCAAATCCAGCAGTCAGTCTGGGCACTGATTGAAGTATAAATAGTTTGCAGTTAGGTCATGAAACAGACCTAGGCCATAAAACTCCCCATCCAGTGTTTTTGTTCTGTTCCCATGAAGATGGAGAGCCTACTTTTAGTACCCACAGCTAGAGCCTATTCTGCTCTCATTTCTCACTCTGTGTCTGTGGGATCCCTTTCACTACTCAATACCCAGATTGTCAACAATTGGCCCAAGACTCTTACAATAGTAGCTCAACATGGTCCCCCAAAGTTTTATAACTAGGGTCAAAAATGTGGGTCTCCTATTTTTGCCAAGGTCTTGGAATGTTCATGGGACATTTTCTGGTGCTCTTCTTTCTCACAGTCTCCCTGCAATGGCCACAGGTAGAACTTGGGAGAGTCAAGGTGCACGAGCATGGCCTGGATTGTATAATTCCCCAGTGGGAAGGTGAATCACAGAGAAACATTTGCTCCCCCTCTCCCATATTAAGGAATAAATTTATCATTTATTTTGTGGCCTGCTATGTTTCTTAAATCACAAGAGTGTAACTCAGAAACTGGGCCACTACCATGCAACACTGCAACATGGATGAGGGTAGGGCCACAGTGAGAATAATGATGAGATTTCCCTCTATTTTGGATGTTATTTTATTGATAAATAATTGTTCGTGATTGCTGATCACTTTGGAATAATTTTCATAGATTCTCTAAATTTTCTGGAGCTGGTCTTTATTTATTTAAATTTTCATCATGAAAAAATGAGGACCTGGACTTTCCTAGCCAGCCATCTTGCTCTGGTTCATTATTTAATGTAGATTTCTTACTTAATAAATTGTGAAATTTTACTCATCTCAATAGCTATATGCTTGAATCAACCTTCTACAATAAACTAGTTGCATATAATTTTATATTGTTAATATATCATCAATATCTCTTTCAATTATCCAGGAATGAACTGTAAAAACTGATAGTATTAAAAGTTAAAGCCAATATCACTTGGGTTTATCAGTCAGATTAACCTTAGTTTCACTTTATTGACTTTATTTCTCTTTTCAATAGTTTCATTGATGTCTTTTTGAAAATTCCAGACAAGGGATGGAAGAAGTCAAGATGGCTGACTAGAAGCAGATTTTTCCAGAAGCTCCTGTCTAGAGCAAGAGATACTGGACAGAAGTGGACTCAGTGAACCCTAAGGTGGAGAGCTGAGCACAGAAATAAAATAGAGAAGTGCATAGCAATTCTGATGAAATAAACTGTGAGTTTAAGAAAGAGGAAGCAATATAACAAAGACCAGATATGAAGACCATTGCCAAGAGGATAGGAGACCCTTCACCAAAGCAGGAGTCCTGCAGAGGGCTCTCAGCAAATGAGCAGGGAACAAAAGACCTCTCATATTACCCCATAGGAGACATCTGTTAAACCTTGGCCCTCCTCTTCCAGGCAGGTCCCATATCTGAGCCTAGGAATCATCCTACCTAACAGAAAAGTGAATAAATATTTTCTCTGAAATTCTGAACACACAGTTCACCCTTATTCCCAATCATGGCTGCCTGAAATTCTGCCCTCTGAAGAGCCTGGAGTGTCTGATGAATTTGCAGAGAGGGCCAGGAATTGTGTGGGCCACTGGAGAGCAGCAGAGAATCAGTGGTGCATAAGGACGCAGGGAGTGCAGGAAAAGAGAGATGCACATAGAGACAGTGTACAAGCAGAATAAGTAGTGGCCGTGCAGGTGGCCATGCCCTACTTCTGACTTTGGTGGGCATATTTCCTGACTCTCAGCACCACTGGAAGGGACTCTGCTCCAGCTCCTTGGGATTGCACAGATGGATCTGCCTGTGAATTCCTACTATATTGCCACTTTGAAACCCTTCAAATTCTTTCACATGAGCAGAGTTTGCACTCCCTGGACAATCTGAAAGGAACTGTTGACTGGATTTTCCACATGGATAACATCCTAGGTTTAGTGCTGGTAATTTTGTAGTGGAGAGAGACATTCTCTCTCTCCAACTGTTACTGGTGAGGGGTTGGGTGCTTCAAGGGTTTGTGTCATTGCCCAGCTGAGGTTCCAGCACAATATCATGACTCATAAGGATTGGGTAAATGCTGTTTGATATTAAGATAGAGCCAGATTGCATTATCTCACCAAGCTGATGTCAGAGTCTCTGGCTGCAGATCTGCAAAGGGCCTTTGAAAGGTTATAGGAGAAAAACCACGATCACAAGTCTCAGCTCCTTGGTGAACAGTTGATTATCTCTAGATCCTGGGGCCCTGGTCCAGTGTCACCCTGCCAGTTCCAATTGCAAAATAATGTAAAATATTCATGCAAAGAAACCAGTCAAAAACTCTGAATAATCAGTGTAGATCAACTCCCGTAAGGGATGATAAAGGAAATTCAACAGAAAATAACTTCCAAGAGAAATTTCTGAAATGGTAAATAATATGAATATAATGGAGGAAAAGGTGGAAACAGAAATCCCAAAAGTAGTTGAATAATTGTCTCAAGAAATTAAAGAATTTAGGGGGAGGAAGCAAGATGGCAGCTGAGTAGCAGCTTCTTTGCAACCACTTGTGGAGAGGCTGGGGAGAAAAGACTCCAGGCTTCTATGGCTTGGGGGCTCTTCCCCAAAACATCCTGTTGGGGACACAGGGAGACAGCTAGAGACTTCTGGATCCCAGAAGGAGAACAAAAGCAGTGGAGAACTGGACTCATTGAAACATTAGGCCAGAGGCATGGTAACTTAAACAGCAAGAGGAAGTGAAAAAAAAGTTAGGGAAAGGAAACAGATAAAAGAAAACACTCATGAGGAAGAATCAGCAGAAAAATCCTGACAACATGAAAAAACAATCCAGAGCAGCGCCCCCAAGGGACCATGAGTTAGCTACTGCACAGCATTGTTAGAAATGATAGAGGAGGAATTTAAAATACAGATGATGAAAACATTGAAGGAAACTGCTAAAAAGTGAAAAATACAAAAAAAAAAGAAGAAAATTTCTGAGAAAGGATAAAATGACAAAAAGTAAATCCAAAAACAGAATCAAATAACAGATGAATGAAAGGAAGAATATACAAAGGATATAGCAGAGCTGAAGGAATTGGAGCAGTCAAATAGGAACTTAGGGATGCAATAGAAATTATCAAAAACAGATTAGACCATCCAGAAGAAAGAATCTCATAAGTAGAAGACAAACTTTTGAGATATCTCAGATAAAGAAGCAGAAAAAAAGAGAGAGAAAGCAGAATGTTCACTGACAGAATTATTGGACTTTATGAAGTGCTTAAACATACGAGTTATAGGTATCCCAGAAGGGAAGAAGAATGCCCCAGAGGAATGGAAGCCATACTAGAGAATATTATAATGAAAATTTCCCAAATATCACCAAAGATTCTGACACACTCCTTTCAGAGGGATATCAGATTCCAGGTTGCCTCAACTCAAACAGAGCTTTCCCAAGACACATTGTGGTGAATCTTTCCAAAGTCATGAGAAAATAAAAGATTTTTTTCAAGCTGCCAGGAGTAATTGACCTACAGGGGCAAATCCATTAAGGTGACTGCAGACTTCTCTAATGAAACTTTTCAAGCCAGAAGACAATGGTCATGTACCTTTAATCTACTTAAATAAAACCATTTCCAGCCCAGAATTATATATCCCACTAAGCTAAGCTTTAAAATTGATAGAGAAATCAAATCTGTTAGTGATATGCAAACATTGAGGAAATTTGCCACAATAAGACCAGCTCTATAGGGAATCCTTTAACATGTTCTATACACTGACCATCACAATGGACCAGCAACAAAGTTAGCAGCCAGAAATTAAAGGACAGAACTTAGCTTCCACGATGATGCAAAAGATAAAACTAAGCAATGGCTTTTCACAAACTAAGATGGGTAGAACACTACCACACTTAGCAATTATCTGAATAAATGTTCATGGCTTGAATTCCCCACTGAAGAGGCATAGATTGACTGGTGGGACTAAAAACCACAAGCCACCCATTTTCTGTCTGCAGGAAACAAACTTAGACACAAAAGACAAAATAAAACTCAGACTAAGGGTTGGAAGACAATTTTACAGGCAAATGGAACTCAGAAGAAAAGATGGGTTGGAATCTTATATTCAGATATATGTGAATTTAAAGCAACTAAAGTCAAAAAAAAAGCAAAGATGGTTACTTCATATTGGTCAAAGGAAAATATAACAAAAAGACATTTCTTCTTCTTCTTCTTCTGCTTTTTTTTTTTTTTTTTTGCAGTTTTTGTCTGGGTCTGTGTTTGAACCCTCCACCTCTAGCATATGGGGCCAGCACCCTACTCCTTTGAGTCACAGGCGCCACCCAAGAAGACATTTCAATTCTAAATATTTATGCACCCAACTTAAATGCTCCCAGATTTTTGAAACAGACTTTAATTAGTCTGATCAGTATGATATCCTGTAACACCATGATGACAGGGGACTTTAACATTCCTCTTACAGAGTTGGACAGATCCTCTAAACAAATACTAAACAAAGATATAAGGGACTTAAATGAGACCCCAGAACAACTATGCTTGATAGACATATATAGAACACTCCATACCAATGCTAAAGAATATACATTCTTCTCATCATCCCATGGAACATTCTACAAAATTAATCATATCCTAGGACACAAAACAAACCTCAACAGAATCAAAAGAACTGACATTGTACTTTGTATCTTCTCAGACCGTAAGGCAATAAATATGGAACTCAACTCCAACAAAAACATTCAACTCTGCACAAAGGAATGGAAATTAAATAACCTCATGTTGAATTAGGTTCAGGAATAAATAAAAGAGGAAATTATTAACTTCTTGAGAATAACAACAATGAAGACACAAGCTACCAAAACCTGTGTGATGCAAAAGCAGTCCTAAGATGAAAATGTATCGCTTTAGATGCTTACACTCGACAAACTGAAAGAAAATACATCAATAAACTCATAAACCATCTTATGGAATTGGAAAAGGAAGAAAGATCTAAGTCTAAAAACAGCAGAAGAAAAGAAATATCCAAAATTAAATCAGAGATTAATGAAATTGAAAACAAAAGAATCATTCAGAATATTAATAAAACAAGGAGTTGTTTTTTATTTATTTTTTTTTACATATAGGTCTTTTTAAAAAAATTGGGCCATAAACCCATAGATCATGTATACATTAATGCATTTATGGGCTACAATGTGCTGATTTAAAATACAATTTGGAATGCTTACCTCGAACTAGTTAATATAGCCTTCACCTTATTGACTTAGTTATTGTGTTAAGGTATTTATACTTTATACTTAATAGAATTGACATGCATCCTTGTAATATGATTTTTTAAAAATAAATAATATAGATAAACCTTTGGCCAGACTAACTAGAAATAGAAAGGTAAAATCTCTAGTGACCTCAAACAGAAACAATTAAAGGGAAATAACAACTGATGCCACAGAGATACAAGAGATAATCTCTGAATACTACCATATACTCTGCCCAGAAATTTGACAATGTGAAGTAAATGGATTGATAATTGGACTCACACACTCTCCCTAGACTTAGCTAGGAAAAAATAGCGCTCCTGAACAGACTAGTTTCAAGTACTGACAGCAAAGAAACAATGAAACAAAGCTCCCAACAAAACAATGCCCTGGTCCAGAAAGCTTCACACCAGAATTCTATCAAACCTTCAAAGAAGAGCTATTCCCATATTTCAGTAATTATTCCAAAAAATTGAAGAGGAAGGAATCTTTCCCAACAAGTTCTACAAAGCAAACATCACCCTGAAATATAAACCAGGAAAAGACCCATGTAAAAAGGAGAACTGCAGACCAATTTCAGTAATGAATACACATACAAAAATTCTCAACAGAGTCCTAGACAATAGATTACAGCTTATCATCAAAAAGTTATACATCATCATCAAATAGGTTTCATCCCAGGAATTCAAGGCTGGTTTAACATATGCAAGTTCATAAACATTATTCACCATATCAGCAAAGCAAAAACAAAAACCATATGATCTTCTCAGTAGATGCAAAAAAGGCATTTGATGAAATCCATTATCCTTTTCTAATTAGAACACTGAAGAATATAGGCAAAAGTGGCACATTTCTTAAACTAATCAATGCTATCTATGACAAATCCACAGCTATCATTTAACAGAATGGAGTAAAACTGAAAGGTTTTCCATTTAGAATTATAACCAGACAAGACTGTCCTCTGTTGCCATTACTATTCAACATAGTGCTGGAAGTTCTAGCCAGTATAATTAGGCAAGAAAAGGAAATAAAGGGCATCTAAGTGGGAGTACAGGAGGTCAAACTCTCCCTCTTTGCTGATGATATGATATTATGCTTAGAGAAACCCATAGACTCAACCACAAGACTCCTGGAAGTCATCAAAAAATACAGTAATGTATCAGGATATAAAATCAATGTCCACAAGTCAGTAGCCTTTATATATTCCAATAATAGCCAAAATGAAAGTAACTAAACACACAAGTCCCTTCACCATAGCTTCAAAGAAAATGACATACCTAGGAATATACCTAACGAAAGAGATGAAAGACCTCTATAAAGAAAATTATGACATCCTAAGAAAAGAAATAGCACTGGATATTAAGAAATGGAAGAACATACCATGCTCATGGCTGGGAAGAATCAATATTGTTAATATGTCTATACTTCCCAAAGTGATCTACCAATTCAATGTCATCCCTATTAAAATATCAATTTCATATTTTCAAGGCTTTGAAAAAATGATTCTGTGTTTTGTATGGAACCAGAAAAAAAAAAAAAAACCCATATAGCTAAGGCCATTCTTAGCAATTAAAAAAAAAAGTCAGGAGCATCAGCATACCAGATTTTAGGATGTACTACAAGGTCATAGTGGTCAAGAGAGCATGATACAGGCACAAAAATAGAGACATAAACATTTGGAATAGAATAGAAAACCAGTAAATTAAACTAACATCTTACAACCACCTAATCTTTGATAAACCAAACAAGAATATACACTGGGGGTAACACTCCCTATTCAATCAATGGTGCTGGAAGAACTCGATATCCACATGTAAAAGACTGAAACAGGACCCGCACTTTCTCCATTCACAAAAATTGATTCAAGATGGATAAAGAACATAAATTTAAGGCACGCAAAAAAAATCAGTGACAGACCTATGGCCATCCTGATATTTTTCCCTTTATAGATAACATTTTTCTTATATCTGGATGAACTTTTCAAGTCAGAAGAGGATAGATATCAAAAATCCTCAAAGAAAGCATAAGAAAAACACTGGAAGATATCAGCCTGGGGAAAGATTTTATGACAAAGACTTCCATGGCAATTGCATCAACAACAAAAATAAACAAATGGAACTTAATGAAACTGAAAAGTTTCTGTACAGCTAAGTAGACAACAACCAAAGCAAATAGACAATGGGAAATGATATTTGTATATTTTGAATCAGACAAAAGCTTGATAACTAGGATCTATAGATAATTCAAATTAATCCACATGAAAATCCAACAATCTCATATATCAATGGGCAAGAGAGATGAATAGAACCTTCATTAAAGAAGACAGATGAATGGCAAGCAAACATATGAAAAAATGCTCATCATCCCTAATTAATAGAGAACTGCAAATCAAAACCACTCTGAGATATCATCTAACCCCAGCGAGAGTGGCCGACATCACAAAATCTCAAAACTACAGATGCTGGCATGAATATGGAGAGAAGGGAACACTTTTACACTGCTGGTGGGACTGCAAACTAATACAACCTTTTTTGGAAGGAAGTATGGAGAACCCTCAAAGAACTTAACCTAGACCTCCCATTTGATCCTGGAGTCTCATTACTGGGCATCTACCAAGAAGGAAGACAATCCTTTTATCATAAGGACACTTGCACTAGACTACTTGTCACAGCTCAATTTACAATTGCCAAAATGTGCAAACAGCCTACATGCCCACCAACCCAGGAATGGATTAACAAGCTGTGGTATATGTATACCATGGAATACTATTCATCCATTAAAAAGATGGAAATTTTAGGGTAGTGCCTGTGGCTCAAAAGGGTAGGATGCTGGCCCATATGCTGGAAGAGGTGGGTTCAAACCCAGCCCTGGCCAAAAACTGCAAAAAAAGATGGAGACTTTAAATCCTTTGTATTAATCTGGATTGAACATTATTCTTAGTAAAGTATCACAAGAATGGAGAGGCATGAATCCTATGTATTTATTTTTGAGATGAGGACAATTAATGACCCAGTACACAGTGGGAGGTGGGGGAAGGGGAGAGCAGAGAGAAGTGAGGGAGGGAGAAGGGTGGGAGAAAGGAGGAGAAGAGAGAGGGAAGGGGGAGGGTGTGGGGTCTGAGTGTGTGACACACCTCTTGGGGGCAAGACGCAATTGTAAGAGACTTGACCTAACAAATGCAATTAGTGTAACCTGATTTCTTGTACCCTCTTGTATCCCTAACAATAAAAAAAAATTAACGAATTTAAAGACAAAGTCATCAAGAATATAGATATAATGAGAAAAGATATAGGAGAGCTTCAGGAAGTGAAAAAGACATTGGAGTGGCTTTGAAATTCAGTAGAAACTCTCAGAAATCAAGTTGAGCAGGCAGAAGAAAGGATCATAGAAATTGAAGACAAGTCTTTTGAACAATCCCAATCATTCAAAGAGGCAGAATAACGGAGAACAAGAATAGAATATTTTCTGAGAGAGTTATGTGATTATTCCAAAAGATCAAACACCTGTATTATAGGGATTCTTGAAGGAGAAGAGGATGGTCATAAAAACACAGATACTCTCCTCCAAGAAATTATGGTGGATAATATTGCAAATATTGCAAGAGACACAGAAATTCAGACATTAGATAGTTTCAGAACCCTGTAAAGACTCAATCCAAATAAAGCATCTCCTAGACACATTATAATTAACTTTGTCAATGTTAACATGAGGGAGAAAATCCTACAAGCAGCCAGGTATAAGAAAAATGTTACTGACAAAGGGAAAAATATCAGGATGACCATAGATCTTTCAGCCAAAACTTTTCAAGTCAGAAGAGGATAGATATCAAACTTCAACCTCCTAAAATGAAACAACTTTGAGGCCAGAATCCTGTATCCTGCTAAATTGAGTTTCATTTGTGATGGAGAAATAAAATAGTTTACTGACATGCATATGTTTAGGAAATTGGCCATAACTAGAGAAACTCTCCAGAAAGTACTCAAACACTTTTTTCATAATGACCAGAACAATGATATACAACAAAAGTAAATTCACCAAGAATTTAAATTGTCGCTGCTGCATGAAAGAATCAGTCATCACACAGATTGACAGTACAAGCTGCAAGAGGTGAGGCTCACCAAAGGTGCAGGAGAGTCCCAAACAACTTTTGAAGTGGTCTTTTATTGAGTGGTAAAACAAAGTGTGGCAATAGGGTACATGCTCAAGGAAATGATCTCCAAAGGTAGCAAGAGGGTATGTACTCAAGGAAGTGATCTTCAAAGGTGACAAGAGGTTTCATGCTCAAGGAAATGATCTTCAAAGGTGACAAGAGGGTATGTGCTTAAGGAAATGATCTCCAAAAAGACTATGTGCAATTTTCTCCACGTATCTTTCAAGGAACTGCCATAAAAATGCTTAATGTTTAACATCAACCTTAGTACCACAGGACCGACCTTTGCTCCTCCAGGATTACTGAGTTACTTGACAGCTTGCCTCCAAGTGATAAGAGATTTCCAGGCTTGCCAGGAGAATGTCTTGTTCTCAGCAATTCCTCAGATGAGTTCTGAGATTGGTCACTTACACGTAAGCATAATGTTCAATCCTATACATATTCCTGTAAGCATGATGTTCAATCCTCTACACTTCCCTCTTTCTGTTTTAAAATTGACTTGCATGGGATTAAGGGAGAAAACCGTATTTGCTTGTTGCAATTGCTGTTCTCTCTGGGAGGCTCTTCTTCATGCTATATAAAGAAATGAAAGAGCACAAATGATAAGCAAAAGGATTATACCAGTAGTACTTGAGAAGATTTTCATAAAAGAAAAAGGTGAAATATTAGAAATACTTTCAGAACTACTTTGTAAAATTTCATCACCTGTAATAGATCATAATTGTTTAGCAAAAGTATCAGAAATATGTTGTTGTAAACCAGTAATTTCATCAGTGATGCTTGCTTGTGATAAAAGATGTTGTTTCACTTTATCCCAGTGAAAGGTTGATGCCTCCTTCCGCACCTTGTACCTTCCTCACACCCAGTCACTGGAGACCTGGAGGGCTGTGACCCAGATGCCCAGTAAGCAAATGTGGCAGGGCTTTGTGTCTGCCAGAATAAAAGTAGAGCCATTGCCAGCTCCACTCAATTACTACTGTTTGACCCCTGCCAGCAAAGGGAGCTGAGGCCTGACTGTCTCAGGCACTCAGTAACAGCTGGAGAATGTTCCACCTGAAGACAATTTAGGCCTGAGAAAATCCAGAGAGCAGCAGAGATTCTCCCTCGACCACCAGTTCATTTGCCCAAATTAAGAGATCCATACTTATTGACCCATCAGTACCCACTCTCTGGTTGGAAAGATCACAAGGTCTCTAGCAACTAGATAATAGGAGTCTATTGGTGGTACAAGTGTAGCTCGCTCTGATGCTCTGAGGAGTCAGAAAGGCCCGTTCAGTCGACAATTTAGAGTAAGGAGGCTGATGTCTCTTTCCCCTCCTTACTCGCCCTTTGCCGCCAGACTCTAGTAACCTCAGTCTTTTAACCCAGACGCTGTGACACAGGCCTGTCCAATAGGTGAGTGAGTCAGGGTTTTGTGCCTATCAGAGTCCAGATAAAGTGAATGAGTTCGTCAGGGTTTTGTGCCTGCCAGAGTCCAAGTAATGTCAATGCCTTCTCCACTCAGTGACGACTCTTTGCTGCCGGCCAGCAGAGATAGTTGAAGCCTATCTGCCTCAGGCACTCAATGGCAGCTGGAGAATATTCCGCTTGGGCTCAATCTATACCTGGAATTTGTTTTCTTGAAGTTGTGGTTTGCCTCAGTGGCGAAGACATGCATTCATCTATCTCTTCTCTCATCTCGGTTCCCCACCTTCAGCTTCGTTGGGTTGTTCAGCCAGTTGTCTCTCCCCCTGAACTGAAGTTTATGTTGAAAACTACTTCCAGTCAGCTATCATCCCCGGTTCCTCCATATTCTTATTGAATGTGAAAATTGGAGATAGGGAATATAGCTAACCCAAGGATTTAGCAAAGTGCAAAACACATTGAAATGAAGTGGACAAATAAACAGACTAAAATGCTACTGGACACAAAAGCACACTGATGCCCAGACACTCAGAAACAAGTAAACAACCAGACAAAAAAGAAAACAAAACAAAGCACAAACCACCCAACAAACAGACAAAAATAAAAAAGATAATAGTAATTAAAGATAACCACAAAAATGGTGGTCATCAAATGGCAGAGAAAATAAATAGCCAGACAAACAAACAAACAAAGAAGAAAGAAAATTTTAAAAAAGAAAAAAAAGAGAGAAATGAGGGCACCACTAATAAAAATACTCTTCTTTTGAATATATACAAACAAACCCCTTTATCAATGCGATGGGGTTCCAGTTTAATAGAAATATAATTATGCCACAATATACTTTCTAGACAGCAGTTGGCGATGTCAGTGGTTCCCAGGCTAAAACCAAAAAGAACAAAAAAAGGAAAGAAGGAGAATCTTTGCTGGCAGTTGCAAAGATTCTCCCTATAACAGTTCCCGCAAAGTGTTGGGCATCTTGGATTAGCTTCAGATGCTGGATGGCTGGCTGCAGGTCAGATCGAGCTCTCTGCGCTTCAGGGAGAGGGGTTATGGAGATGCCATTTTTGGAGTTTTACATTACATCTGGTTCCTGGCTGGCCACCCACTCCTATCTATCCTCCAAACTAGGCACACAATTCCATACTTTGCCAGATTTTCTACTCAACTCCTAGTTTCCCCTTGAATAGAAAACTGTTGTGGTCCTAGGGAAAAGAGCTGGGTGCTTTTTGTGCCCACTGCATTCAGTCCATTTCTGATGGGGGAGGGATTGGCTACTTCTAGTTCCCGCTGCTGTCTCAGTGCACAAAAGACTTTTCAGTTTTTGTAGGAAGGGGACTGATTCCCCCTGTGGGTTGCTGTGTCAGTGCAGCTCCACACAGACTTCCAAAATTACAGAATGGATCAGTTCCTAAGTGGAGTCCCTTCCACTCAAGTTTCTGTCCAATGCCTGGATCCCTAATGCCCCAAACTGGGTCCAAATGGCTCCTGTTTCTGGCTGCCAAATTCTGCTCAGGAATCCACATCTCACCACATTCTCTGCGAAACACCCAAACTCCCCATGAATTGGGCACAAAAGTCCTTCATGGGGGTGAGATTGGTTTCTGCCCCTCAGGGCACTGACCTGGCACCGTGGTTGCAGCTGCCACAGGTCACAGCTGGTGCTGTTTCAGGTGCTGCCCTGAGTTTTTTTCTGGCAAACACCGTAGCTCTGGTCTGCACTTTCAATCCAGCAATTCACCTCCTTGCTCCATGCCCTGCGCTGCTTGTCCTTGCCAGAAATTCACATGTGAAAAGATCCAGCCCCCCCACTCTCACCTGAAACCACCAGGCAAGTTGACCCAGGGATGTATCCCCTCCGTCATCTTGCTCCTGTTCCTTGAACTAACTTTTTCACTGCCATTTTAATTTCCAGTTCACCCCTCCCTCCCCCCCTTGTTTACAGAGACAGTGATGGAGTCCCAAGAGCAGGGTCCACCTACCTCTGTGGCACCAAGTGCCATATCCCAGTTAGGTGGCCCCAGGACTGCTAGAGCCACAAGCATCCCCTGGTCTGCAACCACGTCTGCTGTTCTCGGTATGCTTGTCAGGCAACAGCCCCATGAATGCTAGAGGTGCGTGTTTAGAGCACCCCTGTCCCACAGCCTGAGAACTGCTAGAGGATGCTGTGTTGAGAGGAAACCACACTGGAGCATCAGTACCCAAAGAGGAAGACTAGTAGCCACAGCAGCAGGAACAATAAGGCTGACACCAGTGAGGCTTTTCCAGACAGACATACCCTGTCTCTATGGGCAACCAGAGGAAGCCAGCATCTACTCCTGTGGCAGCCACTGGCTGAAAGGTTCTGGGACTGACTCCAAATGATGTAAATTCAGCATGGGTTGGAATCAATGGAAAAACTGAGGTAACATGAATAACCAGAGTAGATCAGCTCCCCCAAGGCAGGATGGGGCAGATGCAATTGAAGATCCCATCTGTAAACAGATGACTGAGATGTCAGAAATCGAGTTCAAAATCTGGATAGCAAATAAGATTAACAGAATGGAGGAAAGGAGGGAACTAGAATTCCAAGAAATTATTCAAAAGTTGACTCAAGAATTCAAAGATTTTAAAGATAAAATGACCAAAGGTTTTGAGACATTAAGGCAAGAGTTTGTAGCCTTCAAAGATCTGAAAAATACAGTAGAATCCCGCAGTAACAGAATGGTGCAGGCAGAAGAAAGGATCTGTCACACTGAAGACAAAGCTTTCGAATGCACCCAGGTGCTCCAAAATGAAGAGAAATGGAGAGCAAAAACAGATCATTCTCTCAGAGAGCTCGGGGATAATTTAAAGAAAAGTAATATTTACCTTATGGGAATCCCTGAGAGTGACAAAGTTGCTTCACAAAACACAGAGGCTCTCCTTCATGAAATTATGAAAGAGAACTTCCCAGACATGCCAAGAGATTCTGAAATTCAGATAGCAGATAGTTTCAGAACTCCAGCATGACTCAGCCCGAACAAGAAATCCCCCAGGCACATCATAATTAACTTCACTAAAGTTAATATGAAAGAGAAAATTCTGAAAGCAGCTAGACGTAAGAAAACCACAACATACAAGAGGAAGAATATTAGAATGACTGCAAATCTCTCTGCTTAAAACTTTCAGGCCAGAAGAGGGTGGTCATTGACTTTTAATCTCTTAAAATAAATAACTTTCACCCCAGAATGCTGTATCCAGCCAAACTGAGTTTCATTTATGACAGAGAAATTAAATATTTTAATGACATTCACTTGTTGAAGAAATTTGCCAGAACTAAACCAGCTCTGCAGGATATTCAGACCCATCCTCCATAATGACCAGCGCAATCCTCCACCACAAAAATAAACCCACTCAGAAACTTTTGATCAAATCCCAACTTCCACAATGGTGAAAGGATTAAAAATGTCCACTAGACTTTCAAGAAACTTGGCACCCAAAATTTTAACAGGCTTATCAATATTCTTAATCAATGTGAATAGCTTAAATTGTCCTCTAAAGAGCCACAGGCTGGCTGACTGGATACTACACTTAAGGCCAGATATCTGCTGCATACCAGAATCTCATCTTACCTTAGATGATAAATATAGACTCAGGGTCAAGAGATGGTCATCTATATTCCAGGCTAATAGAAAGCAGAAAAAAGTAGGTATTGTAATTCTATTCGCACATACAATAGGCTTTAAACCAACAAAAGTAAGCAAGGATAAAGATGTTCACTTTATTTTTCTTAAGTGTAATACTCAACATGATTTGATTTCAATTATCAGTATCTATGCACTCAACCAGAATGCACCTCAATTTATGACAAATACTCTAATAGGCATGAGAAATTGGATTTCTCCTGGCTCCATCATTTTAATACTCCTTTGGCAGTGTTGGATATATCCACGAACAAGAAGCTTAGCAAAGAAATTTTAGATTTAAACTTAACCATTCAGCATTTGGATTTAACGGACATCTACAGAACATTTCGTACTAACAAAATTGAATACACATTTGGCTCATCAGTCCATGGAATATAGTACAAAATAGACCACATCTTAGGTCACAAGTCTAACCTCAGCAAATTTCAAAAAATAAAACTTGTTCCATGCATCTTCTCAGATCATGGAATAAAAGTTGAATGAGGTAACAACAGGAATCTGCAGACTCATACAAAAACGTGAAAGCTAAATAACCTTATGCTGAAAGATAGATGGGTCAGAGACGAGATCAAGAAGGAAATTACCAAATTCATAGAACAAAATGTCAATGAAGACATGAGTTATCAGAAAGATAGTCCTAAGAAGGAATTTTTTTCCTCAAGAAAACGGAAAGAGAGGAAGTTAACAACTTAATGGGACATCTCAAGCAACTGGAAAAGGAAGAATATTCCTATCCCAAATCCAGCAGAAGAAAAGAAATAACCAAAATTAGATCAGAATTAAATGAAATTGAAAACAAAAGGATTATACAACAGATTATCAAATTAAAAACTTGGTTACTTTGAAAATGTCAATAAAATAGATAATCCTTTGGCTAACCTAACCAAGAAAAAAAGAGTAAAGTCTCTAATTTCTTCAATCAGAATGGTAAAGAAGAAAAAACAACAGACCCCTCAGAACTTCAAAAAATACTTAATGAATATTACAAGAAACTTTATTCATAGAAATATGAAAATCTGAAGGAAATCGAACAATACTTGGAAACATGCCACTTTCCAAGACCTAGTCAGAATAAAGTGAAAATATTGAACAGACCTATATCAAGTTCTGAAATAGCATCATCTATACAAAATCTCCCTAAAAAGAAAAGCCTGGGACCAGATGGTTTCATGTCAGAATTCTACCAAACCTTTAAAGAGGAACTAATACCTATATTACTTAACCTTTTCCAAAATATAGAAAAAGAAAGAATACTACCGAATACATTCTATGAAGCAAACATCACCTTGATCCCCAAACCAGGAAAAGACCCAACAAGAAAAGAAAATTACAGACCAATATCACTAATGAATACTGATGAGAAAATATTCAACAAGATCCTAACCAACAGAATCTAGCAATACATCAAACAAATTATACACCACAACCAAGTGGATTTTATCTCAGGATCTCAAGGCTGTTCAACATATATGTTAATCTATAAATGTAATTCATCACATAAACAAATTAAAAAACAAAGACCATATGGTTTTCTCAATTGATGCATAAAAAGCTTTTGATAATATCCAACATCACTTCATGATCAGAACACTTGAGAATATTAGTATAGAAGAGACATTTTGCAAATTGATAGCGGCCATCTTTAGCAAACCCGCAGCCAGTAACATATGGAATGGAGTTAAATTGAAATCATATCCACTCAGTTCAGGAACCAGGCAAGTTTTCCAATTCTCTCCGTTGCTCTTTAACATTCTAATGGAAGTTTTAGCCATCACAATTAAGGAAGAGAAGGCAATCACAGGTATCCATACAGGCCCAGAAGAGAGTAAACTTTTTACTCTTCTCAGATGATATGATTGTATACCTGGAAAACACCAGGGATTCTACTACAAAACTCTTAGAAGTGATCAAGGAATATAGCAGCATCTCAGGTTACAAAATCAACACCCATAGGTCAGTAGCCTTTTTATATACCAACAAGAGTCATGCTGAAAAAACCAGTCAACAACTCTATTCTGTTCCCAATGGTGCCAAAGAAGATGAAATATTTGGGAGTTTCCCTAACAAAGTATGTGAAAGATCTCTATGAAGAGAACTATGAAACTCTAAGAAAATAAATAACTGAAAATGTTAACAAATGAAAAAACATACCATGCTCATGGCTCGGAAGAATTAACATTGTTAAAATGTCCATACTACACAAAGCAATCTATAATTTTAATGCAATCCCTATTAAACCTCCATTGTCATACTTTAAAGATCTTGAAAAAAATAATACTTCAATTTATATGGAATCAGAAAATAAAACTCAAATATCCACAACATTATTCAGAAATTTAAAAAAGCAGGAAGAATCATGCTACCAGACATTAGACTATACTATAAATCACTAGTGATAAAAACACCATGGTACCGGCACAAAAACAGAAAGGTAGATATATGGAACAGAACAGAGAACCATGAGATGAACCCAGCTACTTACCGCTATATGATCTTTGACAAGCCAATTAAAAATATTGAATGGGGAAATGATTCCCTATTTAACAAATGGTGCTGGGTGAACTGGCTGGCCACCTGCAGAAGATTGAAACTGGATCCACACCTTTCACTACTAACTAAGATAGACTCTCACTGGATTAGAGATTTATGCTTAAGACACAAAATTATAAAAATTCTAGAAAAAGTGTAGGGAAAACACTTGAAAAAATTGGCCTGGGTGAAAATTTTATGAAGAGGACCCCCCACCCCCCAGCAATTGAAGCAACATCAAAAATACACTACAGGGACCTGATCAAACTAAAAAGCTTCTGCACAGCCAAGAACACAGTAGGTAAAACAAGCATACATCCCTCAGAATGGGAGAAGATATTTGCAGGTTATGTCTCCAACAAAGGTTTAATAACTAGAATCCACAGAGAACTCAAATGTATTAGCAAGAAGAAAACAAGTGATTCCATCTCAGGCTGGGTAAGAGACTTGAAGAGAAACATCTCTGAAGAAGATGGGCCCATGGCCTATAGATATATGAAAAAATGCTAATCGTTTTTAGTCATCAGAGAAATGCAAATCAAAACTACTTTGAGATATCATCTAACACCAGTAAGATTAACCCATATCACAAAATCCCAAAATCACAGATGATGGCATGGTGTGGAGAAAAAGGAACACTTCTACACTGTTTGTGGAATTAAAAACTAATAAATTCCTTTTTGAAGGACATCTGGAGAACACTTAAAGAACTAAAAATAGACCTACTGTTTGATCCTATAATTCCTCTACTAGGTATATATCCAGAAGACCAAATAGCACACTTCAACAAAGATATTTGTACCAGAATTTTTATTGTAACCCAAATCATACTTGCTAGATCATGGAAGAAGCACAAATGCCCATAAACCCATGAATGGATCAATAAATTGTGGTATATGTACACCATGGAATACTATGCAGCCCTAAATAAAGATGGAGACTTTACCTCTTTCATATTTACATGGATGGAACTGGAAAATATTCTTCTTAGCAAAGTATCTCAAGAATGGATGAAAAAGTATCCAATGTACTCAGTCCTACTATGAAACTAATTTATAGCTTTCATACAAAAGCTATTACCCAATCATAGCCCAAGAATATGGAGGAAGGGAGAGTGAGGGAGTGGAGGGGGGAGGATGGGTGGAGGGAGGGTCATTGGTGGGATCACGCCTATGGTTCATCTTATAAGGTTACATGTGAATCTTTCTAAGTGTAGAATATAAATATCTTTACACAATAACTAAGAAAATGACATGAAGGCTATGTTAGCTAGTTTGATGAAAATATTTCAAATTGTATATAAAAACAGCACACTGTACCCCATGATAGTATTAACGTATACAGCTATGATTTACTAAAAATAAATAAAAAAATAAAAATAATAAAAGTAGAGTGGAAAGATGAAAAAAAAAAACATTCAATAAGAGCGTCTTCTTGATAAATAAGTCCTGTGGGTGAATGGGAGGTTGTAATAATGATTAAATTAATGGGAAATCTAATATGAACATGATCTAATTCTTTGGTAGCAAACTTCTTTTCGATGAACTATAACTCATTTCTTGTTTCAAGGGTGACTGATGGTGGATTATTTAAGTCCACAGGGCCTTCTAGAATTCTAAAGAGATTAGTTAAAGCATATGTGGGGATTCCTAATGTGGGTCATAGCCAATTAATATGACCCAACAATTCTTGAAACTCATTTAAAGTGGAAAGAGAATCCAGTCTAATATTGACATGTTG
Source organism: Otolemur garnettii (assembly GCF_000181295.1). Lineage (NCBI taxonomy): Eukaryota > Metazoa > Chordata > Mammalia > Primates > Galagidae > Otolemur > Otolemur garnettii. Next base: position 307,320 of record NW_003852702.1, read on the forward strand.
ATGAAATATTTTTGTTTCTGTTAGTTTGTATCCTAAATAGTTATAGGGAGATATAGTTTGAATTTTCTCTGGGGCTACTTGAAGGCTATATGATCTTAATACCAAAATAGCAAGTTTAAATATCTCTTGAAGGATTGCTAAAGTTTGATGTGCAAACAAAATATCATTCATATAGGTAATGATATAGGCTGAAGGAAATTTCTTTCTTATTTGTTGTAATGGTTGATCAACAAAATGCTGACACAAGCTGGGGCTATTGAACATACCTTGAATTAGGACTTTCCATTGAAATCGTTGATATGGTCTCTGTTGATTATAAGAAGGTACAGAAAAAGCAAAATGAGGACTATCTTCAGGGTGTAGATATATTGTGAAGAAAAAATCTTTTAAATCATTTACAGATAGATACCATTTAGAAGGAATCATAAATGGCAGTGGCAACCTTGGTTGTAAGGGTCCCATAGGAACAATTGTTTCATTAACTTTACAGAGATCAGTTAGCATTCTCCATTTGCATGATTTCTTTTTTATGACAAAGATTGAAGAATTTCAGGGGCTAGTAGAAGGCTCAATATGTTGTTGTTCTGGTGATTCTTGTATTATTACTTATAATGCAGCCATTTTTTCTTCAGTTATCAGCCCCTGCTCAACCCACACTGTACTGTTGCTTTTCCAAGATAATTTAAGAGCATATTTTGGGACAGTGTCCTTTAGGCTAAATTTGACATCTGAAAAGAATTATTGATGGATGGTATAGTAACTATAGTTTTCCATCGTTGGAGTAAATCTCTCCCCTGAGAATTAATGGCTATATCAGCTATGTAGGGCTGAATTTGAACAATTTGATTATCTGGTCTGGAACAGGACAAAGGTAAAGTATTTTGAAAGACTGAATTTAAAGTTTAAAGTTCCAATACCAGTAAAGGTAACATCAACTATTTGCTTTGTACATTTCTTAGACTATAGTTTTAAAGCCATGACAGACACATCAGCACCTGTCTCTAACAGGCCAATAGAGGATTGATCTTTTAAGGTGAGTGTTAATTGAGGTCTGTTTTAATTAATGGCTGTTTGCAAGAATATACTGCCCATACTGCCAAAGCCGCTGGTGCATTATTATCTGTGGTTTATAATTTGATAGTAAGTACTAAGTAGTAACTGAGCAATCCTTTATCAGGCTAAAATTTGTGTTGGTTAATTTACTGAAATCATAATTTGTATTTATCCCATGAAATCATTATCAATTACACCAGTGTGAACATGCGCACCATGAGATGTTAAACTACTTACGCCTATTAATAAACCAACTGAATCTGGAGGTATAGGGCCACAAATGCCTGTTTTTAGCCATTTCACTCCCATGTTAGGAAGTAGTAAAACATTATCACAGTCTGGAAGATCTAAATCGATACTTCCTGGGGTGGTGTGTAAAAGGGTTTGGACGAGTTTAAGTTGCTGGTGAGTGGGTACATCTCCATACACGTATTGTTTGGCTGTGGGCCCAGAGTCAGGCCCAACTGATAGTTTCCCTGCTGGATGGGTCTCCCATTCTTATCAAATTGAGAGCAGCATTCATCTGTACAATGAAATCCTTTCTTACATCTAGGACAAATGCCTGGGTGCTTGTCTTCACCCTGTCTTTGTTGGTTATTAATAGCAAAATTCCTGCTATTATTGTCATTATTACCCTTTCCTTTGTGACACTCCTTCCAGATGTGTCCTAATTTTCCACAATCATGATATTTAATAAAATTTGATTTAAATCTCTCCTTCAAAGCAGTCACAAGATTAACTTTATATGGTTCAGTCTCAACATCTGAACATGCCCGTACATATTCTTCTAAAGGGGAATTTTGTGCCCTTAAAGGACACAAAACCTTTTCACATTTTTAATAGCCATTTTCATTTTTTTTTTGATATATATGTTTTTTATTGTTGGGAATTCATAGTGAATAGGCATTTTCAAAAGGTTTGAAAAAGCATATCTCTATGCATGTTTGAAAAAGCATATCTCTAAGTTCAGGTTGTGCCACAGTTGTATTGACTAAAGTTTTGAGTCATGGTAAGAAATCAGTATAAGGCTCATTCCCTGACTGCATCACCTTAATAAAAGACTTGAAAATATCTACAGGAGCCTGGACTTTCTCCCATGCTCTAAGGCAGCATAACCTGTGTTGCACTATGGCTATATCATCATATTGTAACTGTCATGGTATTCCCATCCATTGTCCAGACCCAGTGAGTTGTTCTGATGTTATAGGAACATTTTTTTTTCTTTTTTAAATTAAATCGTAGCACTGTAAATTAATACTCTTATGGGGTACAGTGTACTGTTTCTGTATACAATTTGAAATACTTTCATCCAACTGGTTAACATAGCCTTCATGACTTTTTCTTAGTTATTGTGTTAAGACATTTATATCTTAGAGAGACACTTAGAGAGATTCACATGTAACCTTATAGGATAAACCATAGGTGTGATCCTGCCAATGATCCTCCCTCCATCCTCCTCCCTCACCTCCCTTGTAACTACCCTCTTCCCATATTCCTCAGCTAAAATTGGATTATAGCTTTCCTATGAAAGCTAAAAATTAGTTTTATAGTAGGGCTGTGTACATTGGATATTTTTTCTTCCATTCTTGTAAAGAAAATGTTCAAGAAATGTTTGCTAAGAAGAATATTTTTCAGCTCTATCACTGTAAACATAAAGAAGGTAAAGTCTTCATCTTTCTTCAGGCTGCATCATATTCCATGGTGTACATATACCACAGGTTATTGATCCATTCATGGATTGATGGGCACTTGGGCTTCTTCCATGACCTGGCAATTATGAATTTGGCAGCAATAAATATTCTGGTACAAATATCTTTGTTGTAATGTGATTTTCGGTCATCTGGGTAAATGCCCAATAAAGGAATTGAAGGATCAAATAGTAGGTCTATTCTTAGTTCTCTAAGTGTTCTCCAGACGTCTTTCCAAAAGGAACTTATTAGTTTGCATTCCCACCAGCAGTGTAGAAGTGTTTCCTTTTCTCCACATCCATGCCAGCATCTCTGGTTTTTGGATTTTTTGATATAGGCTAATCTTACTGGCGTTAGGTGATATCTCAGTGTAGTTTTGATTTGCATTTCTCTGATGATTAAGAATGGTGAGGATTTTTTCATATGTTTGTAGGCCATGCACCTGTCTTCTTCAGAGAAGTTTCTCTTCAAGTCCCTTGCCCACCCTGAGAGGGGATCGCTTGTTTTCTTCTTGCTAATACATTTGAGTTCTCTGTGGATTCTTGTTATTAAAACTTTGTTGAAGACATAACCAGCAAATATTTTTCCCTTTCTGAGGGCTGTCTATTTGCTTTACTTACTGTGCTTTTGGCTGTGCAGAAGCTTTTGAATTCTATGAGGTCCCAGTAGTGTATTTTTGATGTTACTTCAATTTGCCCATGGGGTCCTCTTCATAAAATTTTCATACAGGCCAATTTCTTCAAGTGTTTTCCCTACACTTTCTTCTAACATTTGTATAGTTTTTTGTCTTAAGTTTAAATCTTTAATCCACTGAGAGTCTATCTTAGTTAGTGGTGAAAGGTGTGGATCCAGTTTCAGTCTTCTGCAGGTCACCAGCCAGTTCGCCCAGCATTTGTTAAATAGGGAATCATTTCCCCACTCAATGTTTTTAATTGGCTTGTCAAATATCATATAATGGTAAGTAGTTGGGTTCATATCTTGGTTCTCTATTCTGTTCCATACATCTACCTCTCTGTTTTTGTGCTAGTACCATGCTGTTTTGATCACTATGCATTTAAGGGAACTTAAATAGGGATTGCATTAAAAATATATATTGCTTTGGGTAGTATGGACATTTTAACAATGTTGATTCTTTTTTTTAATCTCTTATAAATAACAAATAATATTTATTTTTTATTTATTTGATACCACGGATGATATACTAAAATCAGCATATAGTCTATATAGAAACTAAATCTGTTGTACCACAGCAGCCTGAAAGTATTGGCTTGGACCCCACTTAAGTGGAATCAATCAAAAATTTATTGAATCTGGGAAGTGGACTATCCTGAGAGACAGATCTGTCCCAGTAGTGGTCAGGATGCTTTATATAATTTTTTTTCAAAATCCTTTTTTTTTCTTTTTAAATGATAGCTGTGTACATTAATGCAATCATTGTGCAAAGTGTGGTGTTTTCAGATACAATTTGCAATATTTTCATCAAACTGGTTGACATATCCTTTATCTCATTTTCTTAGTTATTAAAACATTTATATTCAATTTTAGAAAGATTCATTTGTACCCTTGTAAGATAAACCATAGAGGTGATCCCTTCAATCACCCTCCCTCCACCCATCCACCCCCTTCCTCTCCCCAGCCCCTGCCCCTCCTCATATTCGTAGGCTATAATTAGGTTATAGCTTTTATATGAAAGCTATAAATTAGTTTCATAATAGGCTGTGTACATTGGATATCTATCTTCTTTATAGAAATTCCTCATTAAGTCCTTTGCCCACCCTAAGATGGGATCACTTGTTTTTTTCTTCCTAATACATTTATGTTCTCTAGGGATTCTGGCTATTAAACTTTTGTCAGAGAAATAACCTGCAAATATCTTCTTCCATTCTGAGGGCTGTCTGCTTGCTTTACTTACTGTGTTCTTGGCTGTGCAGAAGCTCTTTAGTTTGATCATGTCCCAGTAGTGTATTTTTGATGTTGATTCAGTTCCCTGGGAGTCCTCCTCATAAAATTTTAGCCCAGGCTGATTTATTCAACTGTTTTCCCTACACTTTTTATTAGTATTTTCATAGTTTAAAGCCTTAAGTTTAAATCTTTAATCCAGTGAGAATCTATCTTACTTAATGGTGACAGGTGTGGGTCCAGTTTCAGTCTTTCAGCCAGTTCGCCCAGCACCATTTGTTAAATAGGGAATCTTTTCCCCACTCAATATTTTTAATTGGCTTCTCAAAGGTCAGGTAACAGTAGGTAACTGGATTCATCTGTTGGCTTTCTATTCTGTTCCATACATCTACCTCCCTGTTTTTGTGCCATTACCATGTTATTTTAATCACTATTGATTTATGGTACAATCTGAGGTCTGGTAGCATGATTCCTCCTCCTTTGTTTTTATTCCTGAATAATGTCTTGGCTAATATAGGTTTATTCTGATTCCATATAAAATGAAGTATTATTTTTTCAAGATCTTTAAAATATTACAGTGGAGCTTTAATGGGGATTGCATTAAAATTATATATTGCTTTGGGTAAATGGACATTTTAACAACGTTGATTCTTCTAGCCATGAGCCTGGTATATTTTTCCATTTGTTAACATTTTCAGCTATTTATTTTCTTAGAGTTTCATAGTTCTCTTCATAGAGATTTTTCACATCCTTTGTTAGGTAAACTCCCAAACATTTTATCTTCTTTGCAACTACTTTACAAAGAATAGAGTCCTTGACCATTTTTTTGGTTTGGCTGCTGTTGGTATATATAAAGGCTACAGATTTATGTGTTGATTTTGTAACCTGAGATGTTACTGTATTCTTTGATGACTTCTAAGTGTATGATAGTCGAATTCCTGGTGTTTTCCAGATATATAATCATATCATCTGCAGGAAGCGAAAGTTTAATTTCTTCTGACCCTTTATGGATGCCCCTAATTGCCTATCCTTCCCTAATTGAGATAGCTAAAACTTCCATTACAATGTTAAAGAGCAATGGAGTCAGTGGGCAACCTTGTCTCGTTCCTGATTGAGTGGAAATTATTTCAACATAACTCCATTGGTTACAATATTGGCTGTGGGTTTGTGCAGATGGCCTCTATCACCTTAAGAAATGTCCCTTCTATACCAATTTTCTTAAGTGTTCTGATCATAAAGGGATACTGAATATTATCAAATGCTTTTTATGTAGCAATTGAAAGAATCATATGGTCTTTGTTTTTTAATTTGTTTGTGTGATTAATTATATTTGTAGATTTACGTATGTTGAACCATCCTTGAGATCCTGGGATAAAACCCACTTGGTTGTGGTATATGATTTGTTTCATGTGTTGCTGGATTCTGTTGGTTAGGATCTTGTTGAATATTTTCACATCAATATTCATCAGTGATATTGGTCTATAATTTTCTTTTCTTGTTGGGACTTTTCCTGGTTTGGGTATCAAGGTGATGTTTGCTTCATAGAATGTGTTGGGTAGAATTCAGTCTTTTTCAATATTTTCAAAAAGGTTGAGTAATATAGGTACTAGTTCCTCTTTAAAGGTTTGGTAGAATTCTGACATGAAGCTATTTGGTCCCAGGCTTTTCTTTTTAGGGAGATTTTGTATAGCTGATGCTATTTCAGAACTAGATATAGGCCTGTTCAACATTTCCACTTCATTCTGGCTAAGTTTGGGGTAATGGTGTGCTTTTATATATTAGTTGATTTCCTTCAGATTTTCATATTTCTGGGAATAAAGTTTCTTGTAATATTCATTAAGGATTCCTTGAATTTCTAACGAGTCTGCTGTTATTACATCTTTACCGTTTCTGATTCATGAGATTAGAGATTTTACTCTTTTTTTCTTGTTTAGGTTGGCCAAACGTTTATGTAGTTTATTGACCTTTTCAAAAAACCAACTTTTTGATTTATTGATCTGTTCTATAATCCTTTTGTTTTCAATTACAATTTATTCTGCTCTAATTTTGGTTATTTCTTTTCTTCTGCTGGATTTGAAATTGGAATGTTCTTCCCTTTCCAGTTGCTTGAGATTTCCTGATATGTTGTTAACTTACTCTCTTTCCGTTCTCTTGAGGAAAGCTGGTAGTGCCATAAATTTCCCTCCTAGGACTGCCTTTGCAGTATCCCAGAGGTTCTGATAGCTCGTGTCCTCAGTATCATTTTGTTCCTAAAATTTGGTAATTTCCTTTTGGATCTCGTCTCTGTCCCATCTATCATTCATCATAACATTTACTTTCCGTGTTTTTGTATGAGACTGCATATTCCTGTTGCTACTGAGTTCAACTTTTATTTCATGAAGATCTGAGAAGATGCATGGAATAATTTCTATTCTTTTAAATTTACTGAGGTTAGACTTGCGACCTAAGATGTGATTGATTTTTGAGTATGTTCCATGAATTGATGAAAAAAATGTGTATTCAATTTTGTTAGGATGAAATGTTCTGTAGATGTCTGTTAGGTCCAAAAGTTGAATAGTTAAATTTAAATATAAAATTTCTTTGCTAATCTTCTTTTTGGAGGATCTATCCAACAATGACAAAGGAGTGTTAAAATCTCCGACTATGATGGAGCTGGGAGAGATCAAGTTGCTCATGCCTGTTAGAGTATCTCTTATAAATTGAGGTGTATTCTGGTTGGGTGCATAGATATTGATAATTGAGATCTCATCATATTGAGTATTACCCTAAACAAATATAAAATGTCCACCCTCATCCTTGCTTACTTTTGTTGGTTTAAACCCTAATGTATCTGCGAGGAAAATTGCAACATCTGCTTTTTTTCTGCTTTCCATTTGACTGGAATATAAATGACCAACCCTTTACCTTGAGTCTATATTTATCTTTTAAAGTAAGATGCGATTCTTGAAAACAGCAGATGTCCAGTCTGAGTTTCTATATCCAATCAGCCAATCTGTGCCTCTTTAGAGGACAATTTAAGCCATTCACATTGATTGAAATTATTCATAAGCCTGGTAAAATATTGGGCATCAAGTTGCTCGAAAGTCCAGTAGACATTTTTGATCCTTTCACCACTGTGGAAATTGAACTTTGATCAAAAGTTTCTGAGTCAGTTTACTTGTATGGTGGAGGATTGCACTGGTCATTATGGAGGATAGGTTTGAGAATTTCCTGCAGAGATGATTTAGTTATGTCAAATTTCTTCAACATGTGAATATCATTAAAGTATTTAATTTCTCCATCATAGATGAAACTCAGTGTAGGAGCATACAGGATCCTGGGTTTAAAGTTATTTTGTTATAGGAGATTAAAAGTCAATGACCACCCTTTTCTAGCCTGAAAGGTTTCAGCAGAGAGATCTGCAGTCATTCTAATACTCTTCCCCTTATAGGTTATGTTTTTCTCATGTCCAGCTGCTTTCACAATTTTCTCTTTCATATTAACTTTAGTGAAGTTAATAATGATGTTCCTGGGCAATGTCTTGTTTGGGTTGAGTCCTGCTGCGGTTCTGAAACTATCTGTTATCTGAATTTCAGAATCTCTTGGCATGTCTGGAAAGTTCTCTTTCATAATTTCATGAATAGTCTCTGTGTTTTGTGAAGCAACTTCATCATCTTCAGGGATTCCTATAGGATGAATATTACTTTTCTTTGAATTATCCTAAATCTCTTTGAGAGAAAGATCTGTTTTTGCTTCCCATTTCTTTTCATCTCTGAGCATTTGGGCTTGTTCAAAAGCTTTGTCTTCAATGTCAGAGATCCTTTCTTATGCTTGTTCCACTCTGTTACCAAGGGATTCTACATTATTTTTCAGATCTTTGAGGGCTAAGAACTCTTGCTTCAGCATTTCAAAATGGTTGATCATTTGATCTTTGAAATCCTTGAATTCTTAATACATCTTTTGAATAATTTCTTGAGACACCTTTGAGTAATTTCTTGAAATTGTAGTTCCCTCCTTTCTTCCATTCTTTTAATCTTATTTACTATCAAAATTATGAACTTGATTTCTGACATCTTAGCCATCTGTTTATGGGTGGGATCTTCAGATGCATCTGCCACATCTTTCCTTGGGCGGGGGCGTTGATCTACTCTGGTTATTCTTATTACCAGAGTTTTTCCACTAATTATACCCCATGCTGAATTTACACCATTTGCCTAGGTGAGTAGGTAAGAAGAAGTTGGGTTGGGGGCTCCGGGAGTAGTGTTGTCTAACCCTTTTGGGCAAAGGCTGGTATTGGTGTCTGTACCTTTTCCCCTAGAGCTTTGCCAAGGATGCATATAGTGTTACAGTCCAAGAGACTGGGGGCTGCTTGGTGTGGTGGAGCTGAGTGTCCCTACCTTTTTTTTTTGGCTGGTCTCTCTTCTACCTTAGAAAATCAATTACTCTGAGTTGAAGCCTCAGCTGTGGAGAAATATCAGTGATTAAGTCACCCCACCCCTCACAGGTGACAGTTGGGAATGGAAAGCCACACCTTCCCACAGCCACACCCCCAGGGTACCATTTTGGGTAGTTCTTGGGTGGTTGGCCCTGTTCAAGAGATACAAATCAAGTGTTCCAGTCAGCACTGGTCTTAAGTGTGGGAGTACAAAAGGTCTCCAGCAGCTGGACAGGAGGGGTCTTCTGGCAGCTCAGGTATGACTCACTCCGGTGCTCCATGGGATCAGAAGTACCTACCCAGCAAATAAATTAGTCTGGGAATGTTGATGCCTTTCACCACCTTGCACTTTTGTCACACCCAATCACTGACGACCTCGCAGGACTGTGGCCCAGTTGTCCAGTAAGCGAGTGTGGCAGGGCTTTGTGTCTGCAAGAGTCAAAGTAGAGTCAATGCCACCTCCACTCAGTTACTGCTCTTTGTTGCCACCCAGCAAAGGGAGCTGAAGCCTGTCTGTCTCAGGCACTCAATGACAGCTGGAGAATGTTCCACCTGAAGTCAATCTAGGCCTGAGAAAATCCAGACCGCACCAGAGATTCTCCCTCAACCACCAGTTAATTTACCCAGTTCAAGAGATACAAACCTATTGACCTGATCAGTACCCCTCTCTAGCTTGAAGGCTCACAAGGTCTCCAACAACTAGATACTAGAAATCTACTGGTAGCTCAAGTGTGGTTCACGCTGATGCTCTGAGGAGTCAGAAAGTCCTGTTCAGTAGATGATTTGGAGTAAGGAGGCTGATGTCTCTTTCCCCTCCTTGCTCACCCTTCACCACTGGAATCAGGTAACCCCAGTCTCTGGTAACCACACCACCAGTCTCTGTTAACCCAGACTCTGTGGCCAAGTCCTGTCCAATAAGCAAGTGTGTCAGGGCTTTTGTGCCTGCCTTAGTCCAAGTAAAGTCAATGCCTCCTCCACTCGGTGACCACTCTGTCACCAGCCAGCAGAGGGCGCTAAAGCCTGTCTGCCTCAGGCACTCAATGGTAGCTGGAGATTATTCCACCTGGGCTCAATCTAAACCTGGAATTTGTTTTCTTGAAGTCATGGCTTGCCTCCATGGAGAAGACATGTGTTTATCTGTCTCTTCTCTCAGCTCAGCTCCCCTCCTCCAGCTTCATTGGATTCTTTCTGGCGGTTGTCTTTCCCTCTGAACTAGAGTTTATGTTGAAAACTAGCTACAGTCAGCCCTCATCCCCTGTTGCTCCATATTCTTATTAAATGAGCAAATTGGAGTTAGGGAAAATTGCCAATCCAAGGATTTAGCAAAGTACAAAACACATTGAAACCAAGAGAAAAAACAGACAAAAATGCTACCAGACACAGAAGCACACAGACACACAATCAGAAACAAGTAAACAGACAAAAAACAAAATAAAAATAAACAAACAAAAAATTCCCACAAAAATGGTAATCATAAAATGATAAAAAAACAAAAAAAAAAAAGAAAAGGAAAAAACAAAAAATAAAGAAAATAAAAAACTAAAAGAAAAATATTAGTCTGATGTAAGCATTCTCAGCAATCATAAGAAGAGAAGGAGAGGAAGAGAGAAGAAAAAAGCAAGAATAGTATTAATGATAAAAAAAATAAAATAAAAGACTTAACAGTAATGCCCACAAAAAAAGGATAAAAAAAAAGAAAAAAGAAGAAAGAAAAGAAAAAAAGGGGGGCACCACCAAGAAAAATATTATTCTTCTGTATATATACAAACATACATATGAGGTGGGGATCAACTTTAGTGGAAATATGTTTATTTGCAATATACTTTCTAGACAGCAGGTGGCGCTGTGAGTGGTTCCCAGGCTAAACAACAGCAACAACAACAACAAAAGGAATGTTTGTTGGCAGGTTGCACAAATTTTCCCTACCATATTTCCTGTAAAGTGTGGGGGTGTCCTGAACCAGCTTCAGATGCAGGATGACTGGCTACAGGTGAGATTGAGCACTCCACACTGCTGGAAGAGGTGCTATGGAGATGCCATTTTTGAAGTTTTACAATGTCTGGTTCTTGGCTGGCCACCCAGGCTTGGCGGTCCTTTTGCAGGCAGCACTCCTATATGTCCTCTGAACTCTGCACAGGAGTCCACACTTCACCAGTTTTTCCCCTCAACTCCTAATTTCCCCTCAAAGTGGAAATGGTTATCTTTCTGTGGGAAAAAGGCTGGTTCCTTCTTGTGACAGCAGCTTTAGCGCCACAGCACAGAGTTTTCAGTCCATTTCTGTGAGGGAGGGGCTGGTTACCTCTGATTCCCACGGATTCAGCACTCATAAAAGACTTCTCAGAGTCTATAGGAAAAGGATAGATTGCCCCTATTGCTTTCCACTTCAGTGCAGTGCACCAAAGACTTTTAAAATTAGAAAGTGAATCCATTCCCTAAGCAGAATCCTTTCCCCTCAAATTTCTGTCCAGTTGCCTGAAACCCTGATGCTCCAAACAGGGTCCAAATGGCTCCCCTTTCTGGTCGCCAAATTCTGCTTGGGAGTTCACACGTCACCACACTCTCTGCAAAACACCCAAACTCCCCATGAATTGGGTATAGATATCCTTCGTGGGGGAAGGATTGGTTTCTGCCATTTTAGGCCACTGACCACTAGTCACCAGCCACAGCTCATGCCATTGAGATTTTTCTGGCAGATACAATGGTTCTGGGTTACACTTCCAATCCAGCAATTCACCTCTTTCCTGCACACCCTGTGTTGCTTGTCTATGCCAGCGTTCCATGCAGGGAAAGATCCAGCCCTCCCCGATTCTCACCTAAATCTGTAACGAGAGTTGACCCAGCAATGCATCTCCTCCGCCATCTTGTAACGCCTCCACAACAATGTTGTTTCTTCCCAGCCATGAGCATGGTATGTTTTTCCATTTGTTAACATTTTCAGCTATTTCTTTTCTTAAGAGTTTCATAGTTATCTTTATAAAGGTCTTTCACATCCTTTGTTAGGTAAACTTCCAGATATTTCATCTTCTATAGCACTACTGTAAATGGAATAGAGTTCTTGACTATTTTTTTCAGCCTCACTGTTGTTGATATATATAAAGGCTACCAATTTATGAGTGATGATTTTGTAACCTGAGACACTGCTGTATTCCTTGATCACTTCTAAGAGTTTTGTAGTAGAATCCCTGGTATTTTCCTGGTATACAATCATGTCATCTGTGAAGACTGAAAGTTTAATCTCTTCTGATCCTATATGGATACTCTTGATTACATTTTCTTCCCTAATTACGGTGGCTAAAAATTCCATTACAATGTTGAAGAGCAATGGAGACCATGTGCAATCTTGCCTGGTTCCTGATCTGAGTGGAAATGCTTTCAATTTAACTCTATTCAGTATGATATTGGCTATGGGTTTGCTGTAGATGGCCTCTATCATTTTGAGAAATGTCCCTTCTATGTCAATATTCTTAAGTGTTCTGATCATAAAAGGATGCTGAATATTATCAAAAGATTTTTTTCTGCATCAATTGAGAGAATCATATGGTCTTTATTTTTTAATTTCTTTATGTGATGAATTACATTTATAGATTTAAATATATTGAACCATCCTTGAGATCCTGGGATAAAACCCACTTGGTCATGGTGTATAATTTGTTTGATGTGTTGCTGGATTCTGTTTGTTAGGATCTTCTTGAATATTTCTGCATCAATATTCATTAACGATATTGGTCTGTAATTATCTTTGTTGGTTTGGTATTTTCCTGGTTTGGGTATCAAGGTGATGTATGCTTCATAGAATGTGTTGGGTAGTGTTCCGTCTTTTTCTATATTTTGGAAAAGGTTAAGTAGTATAGGTACTAGTTCCACTTTAAAGGTTTGATAGAATTCTGAAGTGAAGCCATCTGGTCCCTGGTTTTTCTTTTTAGGGAGATTTTGTATAGTTGATACTGTTTCAGAATGTGATATAGAATTTCCACTTTATTATGGCTAAGTCTTGGAAGGTGGCATGCTTCCAAGTATTGATCAATTTCCTTTAGATTGTCATATTTCTGAGAATAATGTTTCTTGTAATATTCATTAAGGATTGTTTGAATTTTCAAGGGTTCTGTTGTTATTTCATCTTTACCATTTCTGATTGATGAAATTAGTGATTTTACTCTTTTTTTCTTGGTTAGGTTGGCCAAAGGTTTATCTAGCTTATTGACCTTTTCAAAGAACCAACTTTTTGATTTATTGATCTGTTGTATAATCTTTTTGTTTTCAATTCATTTAATTCTGCTCTAATTTTGGTTATTTATTTTATTCTGCTGGACTTGGAATTAGAATGCTCTTCTTTTTCCAGCTGCTTGAGATGTCCCATTAAGTTGTTAACTTCCTCTCTTGCCGTTTTCTTGAGGAAGGCTTTCATTGCTATAAATTTCCCTCTTAGCCTTTGCAGTATCCCAGAGGTTTTGGTAACTCATATCCTCATTATCATTTTGTTCCAAAAATTTGGTAATTTCCATCTTGATCTCGTCTCTGACCCACCTATCATTCAGCATAAGCTTATTTAGCTTCCATGTTTTGGTATGAGTCTCCAGATTCCCATTGTTACTTCATTCAACTTTTATTCCATGATGGTCTGAGAAGATGTAAGGAATAATTTCTATCCTTTTAAATTTGATGAGGTTAGACTTGTAACCTAAAGTGTGGTTGATTTTAGAGTATGTTCCGTGCGCCGATAAGAAAAATGTTTATTCAGTTTTGTTAGGATGAAATGTTCTGTAGATGTCCTTTAAATCCAACTGCTGAATGGTTATGTTTAAATCTAAAATTTCTTTGCTAAGCTTCTTATTGGAGGATCTATCCAACACTGCCAGAGGAGTACTAACATCTCCAACTATGGTGGAGCTGGGAGAAATCAACTTGTTCGTGTCTATTAGAGTATCTCTTATAAATTGAGGTGCATTTTGGTTGGGTGCATAAATATTGATGATTGAAATCTCATCGTATTGTGTGTTACCCTCAACAAATATAAAGTGTTGATCTTTTTCCTTGTTTACTTTAGTTGATTTAAAGCCTATTGTATCTGTGAATAACATTGCAACACCTGCTTTTTTCTGCTTTCCATTTTCCTGGAATATGGATGATCATCGCTTCACCCCAAGTTTATATTCATCTTTTAGGGTAAGATGGGATTTTTGTATGCAGCAGGTATCGGGCCTGAGTTTTTGTATCCAGTCAGCCAGCCTGCCTCTTTATTGGGCAATTTATGCCATTCACATTGATTGAGAATATTGGTAAACTTGGTATAATTTTGGATATCGTGTTCTTCAAAAGTCCAGTGGACATCTTTAATCTTTTCACCACTATGGAGTTTGGAATTTGATTAAAATTTTCTGTGTGAGTCTACTTATGTATTGGAGGCTTGTGCTGGTCATTATCAAGGCTAAGTCTGAGAATATCCTGGAGTGCTGGTTTAGTTATAGCAAATTTTTTCAATGTGTGAATGTCATTAAAGTATAAATACTTTAAATTAAATTTCTCCATCATAAATGAAACTCAGTTTAGCTGGATACAGGATCCTGGGTTGAAATTTATTTTGTTTTAGGAGGTGAAAAGTCGATGACCATCTTCTTCTAGCCTGAAAGTTTTCAGCAGAGAGACCTGCAGTCATTCTAATATTCTTCCCCTTGTAGGTTATGGTTTTCTTATGTCTAGCTGCTTTCAGAATTTTCTCTTTCATATTAACTTTAGTGAAGTTAATTATGATGTGCCTGGTGGATGTCTTCTTTGGGTTGAGTTGTCTTAGGGTTTTGAAACTGTCTGCTATCTGAATTTCAGAATTTATTGGCATGTCTGGAAAATTCTCTTTCATAATTTCATGAAGTAGAGCCTCTGTGCTTTGTGAAGTCACTTTGTTTCCTTCAGGGATTCCTATAAGACAAATATTAGTTTTCTTCAAAGTATCCCAGAGCTCTCTCAGAGAGTGATCCCCTTTTGTTCTCCATTTTCTTCATCCTTGCATGCTTGGGTGCTTTCAGAAGCTTTGTCTTCAATGTCAGAAATCCTTTCCTCTGCCTGCTCCATTCTGTTACCAAGGGATTCTACCATATTTTTCAGATCTTTGAGGGCTATAATTCTTGCCTCAGTATTTCAAAATCTTTGGTCATCTTATCTTTGAAATTGTTGAATTCTTGAGACATCTTTTGAATAATTTCTTGAGACATCTTTTGAATAATTTCTTGAAATTCTTATTCCCTCCTTTCTTCCATTCTGTTAATCTTATTTGCTATCTAAATTCTGAACTCTATTCCTGCCATCTCAGCCATCTTTTTATGAATGGGAGTCTTCAATTCCATCTGCCCCATTTTTCCTTGGGGGAGTTGATCTACTCTGATTATTCATGTTGTCTGAGTTTTTCTGCTAATTCCACACTATGCTGGATTTACACAGTTTGGTGTCTGTCCCAGAACCATTCCTCCAGTGGCTGCCACTGGATAAAATGCTGGTTTCCTCTGGATGTCCAGAGAGATTGGGCGTGTCTGTCCAGAAAAGGCTCAGGGATATGAGCCTTATTGTTCCTTCTGCTGTATCTGCTGCTCTTTGCCTCAGGGTACTGCTGCTCTAGTATGTATCCCTCTCACATGACTATCCTCTTGCAGTTCGTGGGTACCCTGGGCCCTGCAAGGGTGGCAGGAACAGTAAGGAATCTGCCTGTCACCAGGGGAATGCAGGACTCAAGCAAGCAATCAGCAGGTCTCTGGCCACCCAGCGCCCAGAGAGGGTGACCTGAGCAGAGGGGAAGTCGCCTGCCACTGGGGGAGCATGGGGCTTAAGCAAGCAAGTAGCAGGTCTCTGGTCCAGTGCCTGGTGAGAGTGGTGGGAGCAGCAGGGAAGCTACCTGCCACAGGGGGGTGGGGTGGGGGGAGGAGCTTTGAGTGTGAGAAAGATGTACATTTATCTATCTCTTCTCTCAGCTCTGGTCTCCTCCTTCAGCTTCATTGGTATCTTTCTGGCTGTTATCTCTCCTCTGAACTGGAGTTTTTGTTGAACGCTATCTCCCCCCTGCCCTCATCCCCTGTTCCCCTGTATTCTTGTTGAACGTGACAATTGGGGTTAGGGAAGATAGCCAACCCAAGGATTTAGTAAAGTACAAAACACATTGATGCCAAATGAACAAATAAACAGACAAAAATACTACCAGACACACAAGTACACAGATGCACAAAAAATCAGAAACAAGTAAACAAACAGACAAAAAATTAACAAATTAACAAAAACAAAAACAAAAAAATGGTAATCATAAAATGATAAAAAAAGAAAAGAGAAAAAGAAAAAAGGAAAAGAAAAAAAAAGCACAATTCTATTAGAATGCTATATGCACTCTCAGCAACTGGTCCATAGGAAGCAGTTCTATGGAGACGCCATTGTTGGAGTTTCACAATAGGTCTGCTTTATAACTGGCCAAGTAGGAGGAGCGGCAGCAGTCGAACAGGTCAAATCAGTCCTCTGGACACCATGCAAGGGTGCTCGGGAGCGCGCCCAGCCTTAGCAGCCGCTTGGGAAGCTGTGTGGGTAGAATAAGTCCTCTGGACCCCCCATGAGGGTGCCGTAGAGCGCACATAGTGGCAACAGCAGTGCCGGGAGCCACACGGGTCAATTCAGTCCTCTGGGTGCCACACAAGGGCGTCCTGGAAAGCGCAGAGTAGCAGGAGTCACACAGGTCAAAGCATTCCTCCAGGCACTGCATGAGGGTGCCTGGTAACACGCCAAGTGGTAGCAGACTCTTGGGGAGCCACGCAGGTAGAATCAGTCCTCCGGGTACCCCACAAGGGTGCCCAGAAGCACGTGGAGCTGCATGGGGAGCCGGGTGGTTGTTCACAGCAACCTCCAACTCCTGTGCTTAGGCAATTCTCTTGTCTTAGCCTCCCAAGTAGCTGGGACCACAGGCACCTGCCACAGGGCCTGGCTATTTTTTGTTGCAGTTTGGCCGGGCCCGGTTTGAACCTGCCACCCTTGGTATATGGAACTGGTGCCCTACACACTAAGCCACAGGCACTGCCCTCGTCTGTCTTCTTTAGAGAAGTTTCTGTTCCTCTCTCTTCCCCACTGATGTATAGGATTGTTGTTTTTTAATGTGGATTAATTTAAGTTCTCTATAGATCTAGTTATTAAACTTTTGTCTCATTCAAAATATGCAAATATTCCTTCCTATTGTGTAGGTTGTCTATTTGCTTTGGTTGTTGTCTCCTTAGCTGTACAGAATATTTTCAGTTTAATTAAATCCCATTTGTTAATTTTTATTGTCATTCCTATTTCCATGGCAGTCTTCTTCATAAAGTCTTTTCCCAGACCGATGTCTTCCAGTGTTTTTCCTATGCTTTCTTTGAGGATTTTTATCATTTTATGCCTTAAATTTAAGTCCTTTATCCATCTTGAATCCATTTTTGTGAGTGGAGAAAGATGTGGGTCCAGTTTCAGTCTTTTACATGTGGATACCCAGTTCTCCCAGAACCATTTATTGAATAGGGAATCTTTTTCCCAAGGTATGTTCTTGTTTGGTTTATCAAAGATTAGATGGTTGTAAGTGTTAATTTCATTTTCTGATTTTCTATTCAATTTCAAATGTCTATGTCTCTATTTTTGTGCCGGTACCATGCTGTCTTGACCATTATGGCCTTGTAGTAAAGCCTAATATCTGGTTGTAGTATCTTTTGTGTCAGTACCATGCTGTCTTGACCATTATGGCCTGTAGTAAAGCCTAACATCATGCTGATGTCCTCAGCTTTGTTTTTATTACTAAGAACGGCCTTAGCTATCCAGTTTTTTTCTGGTTCCATACAAAATGCAGAATCATTTTTTCCAAGTCTTGAAAGTAGGATGTTGGTATTTTAATAGGGATGTCTCTATTTTTGTGCCAGTATCATGCTGTCTTGACTATTATGGCCTTGTAGTAAAGCCTAATATCTAGTTGTAATATCTTTTGTGCCAGTACCATGCTGTCTTGACCATTATGGCCTGTAGTAAAGCCTAATATCATGCTGATGTCCTTGGCTTTGTTTTTATTACTAAAAACAGCCTTAGCTATATGAATTTTTTTCTGGTTCCATACAAAATGCAGAATCATTTTTTCCAAGTCTTGAAAGTAGGATGTTGGTATTTTAATAGGTATAGCATTGAATCAGTAAATTACTCTGGGAAGTATACACATTTTAACAATGTTGATTGTTCCAAGCCATAAGCATGGTATGTTCTTCCATTTGTTGAAGTTCTCTATTTCCTTTCTTAAGGTTTCATAATTTTATTTACAGTGGTCCTTCATCTCTTTTGTTAGGTATATTCCTAAGTACTTTATTTTCTTTGGGGTTATGGTGAAGGGAGTTGTGTCCTTAATTAGCTTTTCATCTTGGTTGTTGTTGGAATATACAAAGGCAACTGACTTGTGGACATTGATTTTATATCCTGAGATATTACTCTATTTTTCAATGACTTCCAAGAGTCTTATGGTTGAGTCTTTGGGGTTTTCTAAGTATAATATCATATCATTAGCAAAGACGGAGAGTTTAACCTCCTCTGCTCCTATTTGGATGACCTTTATTTTCTTGTCTTGCCTAAATGTATTGGCTAGAACTTTCAGCATTATGTTGCGTAATAATGGCAATAGAGTACAACCTTGTCTATTCTAAGTGGAAAAGCTTTCAATTTAACTCCATCTAGTAAAATATTAGCTGTGAATTTAACATAGATAGCTTCAATCAATTTAATAAATGTGTCGCCTATGCCTAAACTCTTCAGTGTTCTAATCAGAAAAGGATGGTGTATTTTATCCAATGCTTTTTCTGCATCTATTGAGGGGATCATGTGGGCTTTGTTTTTGCTTCTGTTGATATAGTGAATAACATTTATGGATTTACATATATTAAACCAGCCTTGCATCCCTGGGATGAAACCTACTTGATCATGATGTATGCATTTTTTTGATGATAAACTGTAATCTATTGGCTAGGATTTTGTTGAAAATTTTTGCATCTATATTCATTAGTTAAATTAGTCTAAAATTCTTTTTTTTAGTTGAGTCTTTCCCTGGTTTTGGTATCTGGGTGATGTTTGCTCCATAGTGTGTGTTGGGGAATATATCTTTGTCCTCAATTTTTTGGAATAATACCTGTAATATAGGAATAAGTTCATCCTTGAAGGTTTATAGAATCCTGGTGTGACACCATCTGGACCAAAGCATTTTTTGGTTGGGAGATTTTTTATTGTTTCTTTGATCTCAGTGCTTGAAATTGGTCTATTCAGGAGATCTATTTCATCCAGGCTAAGTCTAGAGAGAGGGTATGCTTCCAAATATTTATCCATTTGCTTCACACTGTCAAATTTCTGGGCATAGAGTTTCTGGTAGCATTCAGAGATAATCTCTTGTATGTCTGTGGCATCAGTTGTTATTTCCCCTTTATAATTTCTGATTGAGGTTACTAGAGATTTTACTGTTTCTAGTTAATCTGGCTAAACATTTATTTTATTTTTTAAAAAATAAAAAGTTTTATTTTATTTTTTTAAAAACATCTCCTTGTTTAATTAATTTTCTGAATGATTCTTTTGTTTTCAATTTTATTAATCTCTTCCACAATGATGCAAAAGACAAAACTAAGCAATGGACTTTCACAAAATAAAATGAATAGAATGCTCCCACATATATCAATTATCGCAATAAATGTCAATGGTTTGAATTTCTGACTAAAGAGGCATAGATTAGCTGATTGGATTAAAAAACCCAAGTCATCTATTTTCTGTCTGCCGAAAGCACACCTAGCCTCAAAAGACAAATTAAAACTCATAGTTAAGCATTGGAAGTCAATTTTCAGGCAAATGGAATTCGGAAGAAAAGAGGGGTTGCAAGATTATTTTCAGATACATATGTATTTAAAGGAACTAAAGTAAAAAAAGACAGTGATGGTTACTTCATATTGGTCAAGAGAAAAATACAAAAAGAAGATATTTCAATTCTAAATATTTGTACACCCAATTTAAATGCTCATAAATTCTTGAAGTAGATCTTACTTAATCTGAGCAATTTGATACTCTATCACACCATGATAACAGGGGACTTTAATACACCTCTCTCACAGCTTGACAGATCTTCTAAACAGAAATTAAACAAAGATATAAGAGATTTAAATGAGACCCTAGAAGAACTGTGCTTGACAGATGTAAATAGAACACTCCACACCAAAGATAAAGAATATACCTTCTTCTCATCATCCCATGGAACATTCTCCAAAATTAATCATAACCTAGGACACAAACTGAACCTCAAAAGAATTGAAATTTTACCTTACATCTTCTCAGACAACAAGGTACTTAAAGTGGAACTCAACTCAAATTAAAACGTTCAACCTCACACAAGGGCATTGAAGTTAAACTTTATGCTGAAAGACAGTTAGGTGAAGAAATATATAAAAAAGGAAATCATTAACTTCCTTGAGTATAACAAAAATTAAGGTACAAGTTACCAAAACCTGTGGGATACAACAAAATCAGTCCTAAGAGGGAAATTTATAGTTTTAGAAGGTTACATTCGAAAAACAGAAATAGAGCACATCAACAAAATCACAAGACATCTTATGGAATTGGAAAAAGAAGAACAATCTAAGTCTAAACCCAGAAGAAGAAAAGAAATATCCAAAGTCCTTAAAAGTTTTAAAGGTAATCATATTATTGTCATGTTGTTGTCCCCCTTGAGGGTGTTGTGAACTGGATGGAATATCAGTCACAACAACAGGAAAGGGTCCTAAAGTATCCTCAAAAGTAAAATCTCCTGTTTTCCTTCCTTCTATTAAAGCCTTCATGATGGAGGTTGTAGAGGAATTATTTGTACATGGAGGCACTGTAGGCAATGTTGGTAGAGTATTAATTTTCAAAGTGAGATCGTTTAATTGATCTTATAATTGTTCATTTGAGTTTCCATAATGGTAATATAGGTGTCTCAACTTTTTTTTTTTTATTGAATGGTAACTATGTCTCAAATTTTCTTTATGTTTCTGCTACCTAATTCTTCCTCTGAGGAGGAGGCAGTGGAATTTTCATTAGATCCCTGATTCCCCTTTTTTGTTGCATTCTATATGTCCCCTTTTCTCTCACCAGTGGACAGAGGAGGCAATGGGCAGGAAAGCACAGGGTCAGTAGGCTGATATCCTCTTAGGGTTTTTTTTTTTTTTTTTTGCCTTTCATTGTCTTCCTCTGAGTGAGTTTTATGCACTATCACATTCCCTTCCTCATCAGTTTCTTATTTTAGAGGTTGCAAGGCTGAAATAATTAGGTTACTTAGGGACAACACCTGTAATGATATCGTATCCCTCAATTGTGAAATCTACAGAGAGCTCTCACAACCTATTTATAAACCTTTACATTAAGAACTGCCCTTTTGAAGGTGCAGAGGCAAGATGACTGACGAGCCAACTTTCCACAGAGGTTCCCATCCATAGGAGAGTTAAAGGACAGAAGTTTAGCAAGTAAGTTGATGGTTTGGAACTGGCCCAAGAAAGAAGGTTGAAGGACACACACAAACATGCTAAGGCAAGCTGTGACCTGAAGGATAAAAGCAATAGGTACAAAATCCATGGCCAAGTGGATGGGAGTCCCCTCTCCCAAGAGAATGGCTCACAATATACTTTCCACATATAAACAAACGAGCAGAGTTCAGATCCCCTCCTATTTTACACCCCCTCCTGCAGGGACCATCTGAAAACCAGACCTCCTTCCCCTACTAGGGTGCCATGGCACTCTCCTGCCAGGTATAAAACTGTAAAAAACTGTACATATTCTTTATCTGCAATTCTGAACTCCCAGCACCCCCCTTGACTCTACCTCGAGGTCTGGAAGCCTGTCCCACATGGAATCCAGATTCTTGGGCATTTTCTTGAGGGGTGTGGATTGTTGTAGGTCTGTGCTGATTCTGTGTCATGGGGGTAAGGATGAGATGGTGAACTGAAAGAACCAGACTGGAGAGGGACAGGTGGTGCCCTGTGGAACAGAGTAGCAGCAGCACCAGTGGGAACACACTCCTGGGGATATTTTAGAGAGACATTCCTGTCTCTCCTCTCAAATTTGGGCATCTTATCCGGTGGCAGACACTGGAAGAACAGTTCTGGGATGGTAATACAGGCCCTGTGAATAAAGGGTGTGCCTGAGACGGTAACTGCCTGGGTGGGGTACTTCAGGGCCTGAGAGTAAAATAAGCATGCAGTGATGACATACTATCAGGGCAAAGCTAAGCCAGAAGGACTGCTTTAGTGAGCCTAAGCAGCACCCAGCCCTCAGGGGATCATAGATGAGACAAAGATAGATGGGGAGACAAAGAAACAGGCAGGTGTGTGTGAGCTTTAACCACGCACACTCCAACACAGAATGCAACAGAGAGAGGCATGCCAGCTCTGGGCAACAACAGAGTTTGGGGCTGAGTTGAAGTTTCTGTGAATTCAAACAGCACCTGGTCTGCAGGGGAATATAGCTAGCACAGAAACAATTTCTGCCAATATATGTGTCAATAACATCAATAAGGAGGGGGGCTGCAACTGGGTGAACCATGCCAGCTTACATTAAGCACCCAAAGTTGTCAGGCCTCAGCTCTTCCTGCTGGATAGTGGCAGAAAGGGGCAGCCAGGCTGAGGAGAAATAGACCTTCCTGTGACACAGGCAGGTGCAAACCCTGGACCATCTGCTCATTGGAGGGAATGGGGTCATAGCCCTGCAGGGTTACCAGTGACTGGGTGTCATAGAGGTGCAAGGTGGGGAAGGAGTCATCAACTTTCCCAGACTAATTCCTTTGGTGGATGGGTCCTTCAGACCTCATGGAAGACTAGAGTGAGTCATACTCAAGCAGCCAGCAGATCCCTGCTATCTGGTTGCCAGAGATATTTTGAACTCTCCCATTTGACACTGGTGCTGACTGGGAAAATTCATTTGGATGTCTTCAACTGGGCCAATCACCCAAGTACTATTTGAAGCAGTATCCTGGGGGGAGGGGCAATATGGCCAACAGGTACAAGCCTCCAACAGAAGCTCCCGTCCAGAGGGAAGGATAAAGTCCAGAAAACACTCAACAAAGTCAAATATTGGGAGCACAGTCAAGAGAGGATAGTGATACTGGCAGGACACTTCTGCTGAGGTAAGCAGGGACACCTAGAAAGCAATCTACAGGTACATAATACATCCCAAAGGAAAAGTGTCCATCCCTTCCCCCAAGAAAGTTGTGCTTTTCCTTTGTCTTCTCTTCAACTGCTCCTCTGAGTCTCATACAGGCAATCGATAAACTGAGGATCTATTATCTCACCTTATGAAAGAGAGCTACTCACAGTGGGGTCTACTCCTCTGGAAAGACCCTGCTGAGACCCTGAACACCCTCTCCCAGGCAGAAAAGTGGAACTGGCATTCGCACTGCCATTTTGAGTTTCCAGTCCACCGTTCCCCCCTTGCCTGCAGAGACACTGAGAGGACACCCAAGAGCAGCGTCCCCCCCCCCTTGCAGGACCAGCCTGCTGTCCCAGTCCTGCACTGGGAGAAATCTTTGAAACATACATGCTCCATGCAGACTGATATCGCCAGTAAGCGTTCTGTTCCAGGCTGCAGTCCCCGCACCCCGGGGACTGCCACCGTTGCTGCACACCCAGGACTGAATACCATGGGCTGGTGCATCCCACAAGCACTTGCCTGCCAGGTCCATGGTCCCCACTCCCCAGGGCCCTGCCGCAACCTCTATGTGCCCAGGATTAAATCCCATGGGCCAGCACAGCTCATGCTCATCTGCCTGCCCAGTCAGCGGTCCCCACTTCCCAGGGGCTCACCACCTGGTGCAACCAGGAGTGACCCCATCAGCCACCGTGTCCCACACCCAGCTGCATGCTGCTGGCTGGTTGCCCCCTGCATTCCAGGGGCCCCCTGGTGGCTGCAATGAGGACTGATCCACCCACCCAGCATGTCCCCCATCGGCTGCCTGCCTATTGCTGTCTCCACTCCTTAGGGGATCCCCAGTGACACACATGAAGGACTGATCCATCCATCCAGTGAATCCCCTGCGTGGCTCCCTGCAGGTTGCTCCCCTGCTCCCTGGGGGGCTCTGGCACTCCAGTCCGAGTCTAATAACTGTGAGAGGATGGTCAGTTGAGAGAGAATGACACTGGAGTGATGATACCCCAAGGTAAAGAGAAAAAGCCACAGCAGTGGGAACAATAAGCTTTATACTCCTGAGGGTTTTCTGGACAGACACGTCTTATCTATCTAGATAACTGGAAAAAGCCTCTGGTAGAACGATTTTAGACATGAACTTCAAAAGGTGCAAATTCAGCATGGGGTGGAATCAGCAAAAAAAAAAAACAAAAACAAAAACAAAAAACTCTGGTAATCAGAACCTGAGTAGATCAACCCTCCCAAGGAAGGATGGGGCAGATGCAATTGAACATCCCTTCCATAAACAGATGGCTGAGATGTCACAAATCGAGTTCAGAATCTGGATGGCAAATAAGATCAACAGAATGGAGAAAAGGAGGGAACTAGAATTTCAAATTATTCAAAAGCTGTCTCAAGAATTCAATGATTTCAAAGATAAAATGATCAAAGCTTATGACATACTGAAGCAAGAGGTTGCAGACCTCAAAGATCTGAAAATTACAGTTGAATCCCTCATTCAGAGAATGGACCAGTCAGAAAAAAGGATCTCTGACACTGAAGACAAAGATTTTGAAGGTGACCAGACATTCAAAGATCAAGACAAATGGAGAATAAAAACAGATCACTAGCTCAGAGAGCTCTGGGGTAATTCAAAGAAAACTAGTATTCACCTTATAGGAACCACTGAAGGCTACGAAGTTGCTTCAGAAAACACAGAGGTTCTCCTTAATGAAATTATGAAAGAGAACTTTCCAGACATGCCAAGGGATTCTGAAATTCAGATAGGACACAGCTTCAGAACCCCAGAGCGACTCAACCCAAACAAGACATCCCCCAGGCATATCATAATCAACTTCACCAAATTTAACATGAAAGAGAAAATTCTGAAAGCAGCTAGACAAAAGAAAACCTTACCCTACAAGGGGAAGAGTTTTAGAATGACTGTAGATCTCTCTGCTGAAATCTTTCAGGCTAGAAGAGGGTGGTCATCGAACTTTAATCTCCTAAAACAAAATAACTTTCAACCCAGAACCCTTTATCCAGCTAAACTGATTTTCATTTATGATGGAGAAATTAAATATTTTAATGACATTTACATGTTGAAGAAATTTTCCATAACTAAACCAGCCCTCCAGGATAGTCTAAGACCTATCCTCCATAATGATCAGTGCAATCCTCCACCACATAAATAAACCAACCCAGAAAATTTTGATTGAATTCCAATTTCCACAGTGGCAAAAGGATTAAAGATGTCCAGTGTAATTTCGAAAAACTCAATACCCAAAATTATACCAGGCTTATCAATATTCTCAATCAATGTGAATGGCTTAAATTGCCCTCTAAAGAGGCACAGACTGGCTGACTGGATACAAAAACTCAGGCCAGATATCTTCTGTATACAAGAAGCTAACCTTACTTTGAAAGACAGGGAGTCAGGATGGTGGACTGCAGCCAGTTTTTTACAAAAGCTCCCATCCAGAAGGAGGCTTAAAGAACAGAAGTTTAGCAAGGGATCTGATGGTTTGGCGCAAAGTCAAGAGAGAAGATTGAAGAGCACACTTCAACCTTCCTGAGGCGAGCTGTGACCCCAAAAATACAATCAAAAGGTACAAAATCTATCACCAAGCGGATGGGAGTCCCTTCCCCCACAAGATGGCTAATAGTTTACTCCATGCAAACAAGAGAGCAGAGTTGAAACATCCTCCCACTTTATCTCACGAGAGAGAACCCCTAAAAACTAGGCCTCCTACTGCTGGCATGCCATGGCACCCTCCTGCCAGGCATAAAACTGTAAAACTGTATAAAACTGTATATATTCCCCACCTGCAACACTGAACTCCAAGGATTCCCTCCACCCACCCCGAGGTCTGAAGGTTTGCTACCTATGGAGTCCAGATTTGTGAGCATCTCCTTGAGAGAAGTGGAGGGATAAAGGGCTGGTGCTGCTCTGTGCTGACTGTGACACAAGAGTAAGGAGAAGAAAGTTGTCTTGGAGGAAACCATACAGGAATAGTGGTATCTCGAGCTGAAAACTGACACCATGCCAAATAGGCAAGTTCTGTCTCTGCATGCAACCAGAGGTTCCAGACAGCAGTCACAGTCGGAATGGACTTGGTAACTTTCGTAAGTGAAGAGACCATTAGCACCAGCCCCCAGGGAGATATAACTGAGACAAAGGCAGTGGGCAGGCAGAGGCTGGAATTGACACCTTAGTGTAAACTCTAATAGCTTGCTGCCTAGAGCTGAGTTCCTCATCAAATCTAGCGACTCTGACTTGCAGAGAAATTTAGCTAGGACAAAAGGCAAAGGGCTTGAATAAGAGAATGTTCACAGCCTAATTTAAACACATAAGACCCCCCTGATGGACACAGATTTCCAGGTGATTTTGGCAGTTGTAAGTGCTGAGAGCAATTGCCTACTGGAGTGAATAGGGTCACAGACCTGGGGGGACTACAAGTAACTGGGTGCAAGGTGAGGAAGGAGGTATTAACCTTCCCAGACTAACCCATCTGCTGGGTGGGTCAATTACCCTCATGGAGTACTAGAGCAAGTTATATCTGAGCTGCGAGCAGACCCCTCTTATCTAGCTGCTGGAGACATTTGAACTCTTCCACATGAAACTGATGCTAATGGGAACAACTGATTTGGACCCCTTAAAACAGGAGGACCACCCAGGGACTATTCAAAGGGGCACCCTGGGTGTATGGTTGAAGGAAGGCTTGATTTTCCTTGCCCAATTGTTGTTTGTTGGGAGCAGAGCAACTTAATTGCTGGTATTTCTCCACAGCAGAGACTTTAACCAAGAGTAACTGAATCACTAGGGTAGGACAGATACCATCTGAAAATAAGACAGAGCCACTTAGCCTCACCACATCAAGCAGGTCCCCAGTCTCTCAGGTCATAACACCATATGGGTCCTCGACAAACCTCAAGAGGAAAAGCTAAACAGGGTAAAAAAATCATGGGGCAGAATCAGCGGGGAAGCTCTGGTAATATGAATAACCACAGTAGGTGAACCCCCCCAAGGGAGGATACGGCTGATAATATGAATAACCAGAGTATGTAAACTCCCCCCCAAGAAATGGTGTGGCAGATGAAAATGAAGATCTCCTATATAAGCAGATGGTTGAGATGTCAGAAATTGAATTCAGAATTTGGATTCCAAAAAATAATAATAGAATAGAGGCAAAGATAGAACTAGAAATAAAAGGAGCATTCCAAAAGTTCACCCAAGAATTCAATGAATTCAAAGATAAAGCCACCAAAGATTTTGAAACATTAAGGCAAGATATTGCAGCCCTCAAAGATCTGAAAAATATGGTAGAATCTCTTGGTAATAGAGTGCAGGAGGCAGAAGAAAGGATCTCAGACATAGAAGACAAAGCTTCTGAATACGTTCAAACGTCCAAAGAGAATCAGAAATGGAAAGCAAAAATGGATCATCATCTCAGAGAGCTCTAGAATAATAAAAAAAAAAAAAAACTAATATTCGCCTCCTAGGAATTCCTGAAGGTGACGAAGTTGTTTTGCAAAACACAGAGGCTCTTCTTTGTGAAATTATGAAAGAGAACTTTCCAGATATGTCAAGAGATCCTGAAATTCAGATTTCAGACACCTTCAGGACCCCAGCACAACTCAACTAAAATAAAACATCCCCCAGACACATCATAATTAACTTCACTAAAGTTAATATGAAAGAGAAAATCTTGAAAGAAGCGAGATGTAAGAAAAACATAACCTACAAGGGGAAGAATATTAGAATAACTGCAGACCTCTCTGTCGAAGCCTTTCAGGCAAGAACAGGGTGTTCATCGACAATTAATCACTTAAAAGAAAATAAATTTCAGCCCAGGAGTCTGTATCCAGCTAAATTGAGTTTCATTTATGATGGAGAAATTAAATACTTTAAAGACGTCCATGTATTGAAGAAATTTGCCATAACTAAACCAGCTCTCCAGGATATTCACAGAGCTATTCTCCATAATGACCAGTGCATTCCTCCACCACAAAAGTAAACTAACTCAGAAACTATTGATCAAACTCCAATTTCTACAGTGGTGAAAGGATTAAAAACATCCACTGCAATTTTGAACAACTCGATACCTAAAATTTTATCAGGTTTATCAATAATTTCAACCAATATGAATGGCTTAAATTGTCCTCTAAAGAGGCACAGATTGGCTGATTGGATACAGAAACTTAGAACAGATATCTGTTGTATACAAAAATCTCATCTTACCTTAAAAGACAAATACAGACTCAGGGTGAAGTGATGGTCATCTATATTCCAGGCTAATGGAAAGCAGAAAAAAGCAGGTGTTGCAATTTTATTCACATATAAAATAGGTTTTAAACCAACAAAAGTAACCAAAAATAAAGATGGCCACTTTATATTTGTTAAGGGCAATACTCAATATAATGAGATCTCAATTATCAATATCTATGCACCAAAACAGAATGCACCTCAATTAATAAAAGAGACTCTAACTGGCATGAGCAACTCGATTTCCCCCAGCTCCATCATAGTTGGAGATTTTCACACTCCTTTGTCAGTGTTGGATAGATCCTCTAATAAGAAGCTTAGCAAAGAAATCTTAGATTTAAATTTAACTATTCAACTTCTGTACTTATCAGGCATCTACAGAACATTTCATCCTAACAAAATTGAATACACATTTTTCTCATCAGTACATGGAACATACTACAAAATTGATCCCATCTTAGGCCACAAATCTAACCTCAGCAAGTTCAAAGGAATAGAAATTATTTCATGCATCTTCTCCGACCCTCATGGAATAAAAAGTTGAACTCAGCAGAAACAGAAATTTGTAGACTTGTATAAAAACATGGAAGCTAAATAAATCATTATGCTGAATGATAGATGGGTCAGAGACTAGATCAAGAATGAAATTACCAAATTTCTAGGACAAAATGATAATGAAAATATGAATTATCAGAACCTCTGCGATACTGCAAAGGCAGTCCTAAGAGGGAAATTTATAGCATTACAAGCCTTTCTCAAGAGAATAGAAAAAGAGGAAAGCAACAACTTAATGGGACATCTCAAGCAGCTGGAAAAGGAAGAACATTCCAATGCCATATCCAGCAGAAGAAAAGAAATAACCAAAATTAGAGCAGAATTAAATGAGATTGAAAACAAAAAAAATTATAGAACAGATCAAAAAATCAAAAAGTTGATTTTTTTAAAACATCAAGAAAATCGATAAACATTTGGCCAACCTAATCAGGAAAAAAGGAGTTATATCTCTAATTTCATCAATGAGAAATGGAAAAGACAAAATTACAACAGACCCATCAGAAATTCAAGAAATCTTTCATGAATACTACAAGAAATGTTACTCTCAGAAATACGAAAATGTAAAGGAAATCGACCAGTATTTGGAAACAATGCACCTCCCAAGACTTAGTCAGAATCAACTGGAAATGTTGAACAGGCCTATATCAAGCTCTGAAATAGCATTAACTATACAAAATCTCCCTAAAAAGAAAAGCCCATGACCAGATGGGTTCACGTCAGAATGCTACCAAACTTTTAAAGAGGAACTAGTACCTATACTACTCAACCTTTCCAAAAACATAGAAAAAGATGGAATATTATCCAAAAGATTCTATGAAGCAAACATCATCTTGATCCCCTAACCAGATAAAGACCCAAAAAGAAAAGAAAATTATAGACAAATATCACTAACGAATATTGATGTGAAAATATTCAACAAAATCCTAACAAACAGAATCCAGCAACACATCAAACAAATTATACACCATGACCAAGTGGGTTTTATCCCAGGATCTCAAGGATG
>NW_003852702.1:339183-341163 GCF_000181295.1 Otolemur garnettii
AAGAATGGAAGAAAAAGTATCCTATGTACATAGCTGTATTTTGAAACTAATTCATAGTTTTTATAGGAATGTCATAACCTAATTATAGCGTTAGAATATGGGAAGGGGGTGAGAGAGGGGAGGGGAGAGTTGGATGGGAGGAGGGAGGGTGATTGGTCGGGTCACTTCTATGATTTATCTTACAAGGGTTCAAGTGAATCTTTCTAAAAGCAGAGTATGAATGCCTTGGCTCAAAAACTAAGAAAATGACAGGAAGGTTATGTTGACCAGTTTGATGAGAGTATTTCAAAATGTATATGAAAACAGCATACTGTACCCCACGATTGCATTAATATACACAGTTATGCTATAAGATATAAAAAAATAAAAATAAAAAAAGAAAGACAAGCATAGACTCAGGGTGAAGGGATGGTCATCTATATTTCAGGCTAATGGAAAGCAGAAAAAAGCAGGTGTTGCAGTTTCATTTGCAGATACAATAGGCTTTAAATCAACCAAAGTGAGCAAGGATAGCGATGGTTACTTTAGATTTCTTAAGGGTAATACTCAATAAGATGAGATTTCAATCATCAATATTTAGGCACCCAACCAGATGGCACCTCAATTTATAAGTGATACTCTAACAGACTTGACCAACCTGATTACTCCCAGCTTCATCATAGTCAGAGATTTTAAAACTGCTTTGGCAGTGATGGATAGATCCTCCAAAAAGAAGCTTAGCAAATAAATGTTGGATTTAAACTTAACCATTCAGGATTTGGATTTAACGGACATCTACAGAACATTTCACCCTTATAAAGCTGAATACATGTTTCACTCATCAGCCCATGGAACATACTCCAAAATAGACCACATCTTAAGTCACAAGTCTAAACTCAGCAAATTTAAAAGAATAGAAATTATCCCTTTCCTCTTTTCAGACCACCACAGAATAAATGTTGAATTCAGTAATAACAGGAATCTGCAGACCCAAACAAAAACGTGGAAGCTAAATAACCTTATGCTCAATGATAATTGGGTCAGAGATGAGATTAAGAATAAAATTACCAAATTTTTGGAACAAAACTATAATGAAGACATGCGTTATCAGAACCTCTGGGATGCTGCAAAGGCAGTTCTAAGAGTGAAATTTATCACACTGCAAGACTTCTTCAAGAGAACTGAAAGAGAAGTTCAAAGCTTAATGGGATATCTCAAGCAACTGGAAAAGAAAGAACACTCCAATCCAAATCCCAGCAAAAGAAAAGAAATGAGCAGAATTAGAGCAGAATTAAATGAAATTGAAAACAAAAGGATTATACAATAGATTAACATATCAAAAAATTGTTTTTTTAAAAGATCAATAAAATAGATAAGCCCTTGGCCAACCTAACCAAGAAAAAAAGAGTTATATCTCTAATTTCATCAATCAGAAATGGTAAAGATGAAATTACAACAGACCACTCAGAAATTCAAGAAATCCTTCATGAATACTACAAAAAATTTTACTCTCAGAAATATGAAAAAGTAAAGGAAATCGACTAATATTTGGAAGCAAGCCACCTCCCAAGACTTAGTCAGAACCAAGTGGTAAAGTTGAACAGGCCTATGTCAAGTTCTGAAATAGAATCAACTATACAAAATCTCCCTAAAAAGAAAATCCCGGGATGAAATGACTTCATGACAGAATTCTACCAAACTTTTAAAGAGGAGATAATACCAATAGTACTTAACCTTTTCCAAAATATATAAAAAGATGGAATATTACCCAACACATTCTATGAAGAAAACATCACCTTGATACCCAAACCAGGAAAAGACCCAACAAGAAAATAAAATTATAGACAAATATCACTAATGAATATTGCTGCAAAAATATTCAACAAGATCCTAACACAGAATCCAGCAACACATCAAACAAATTATACACCACGACCAAGTGGGTTTTATCCCAGGATCTCAAGGCTGGTTCAACATACATAAATCTATAATTGTAATTCA
>NW_003852702.1:341660-361922 GCF_000181295.1 Otolemur garnettii
AAAGCAATACATAATTTTAATGCAATCCTTATTAAAGTTCCATTGTCATACTTTAAAGATCTCAAAAAAATAATACTTAATTTTATATGGAATCAGAAAAAATCTCGAACAGCCAAGACATTACTCAGAAACAAAAGCAAAGCAGAAGTAATCACACTACCAGACATAAGACTATACTGTAAGTCCATAGTGATCAAAACAGCATGGTATAGACACAAAAACAGAGAGGTAGATGTATGGAACAGAATAGAGAACCAAGAGATGAACCCAGCTACTTACCACTATATGTAGTCATGGGGTGGAATCAGCAGAAAAACTCTAGTAACATGAATAACCAGAGTAGACTAACTCATCCAAAACATGACACGGGAGACACAACAGAAGATTCCATTCATAAACAAATGGCTGAAATATCAGAAATTGTATTCAAAATCTGGATTGCAAATAAGTTTAATAGAATGGAGTTAAAGTTGGAATTAGAAATTCAAGGAGCATTTCAAAAATTGTCTCAAGAATTCAATGAATTCAAAGATAAAATCACCATATATTTTGACACATTGAGATAAGAACTTGCCTCCCTCAAAGAGTACCCCCTGGGAAATTGAAGTAACATCAAAAAAACACTACTGGGACCTCATAAAATTAAAAAGTTTCTGCACAGACAAAAGCACAGTAAGTAAACAAGTAGACAGCCCTCAGAATGGGAAAAGATATTTGTTGGTTATGTTTCTGATGAAGGTTTAATAACCAGAATCCACAAAGAACTCAAACGTATTAGCAAGAAGAGAAGAAGTGATCCCGTGTTAGGGTGAGCAAGGGATTTCTCTGAAGAGAAACTTCTCTGAAGAAGACAGACACATGGCCTCAATTTATAAGAGAGACTTGAACAGACATGAGCAATGTGATTTCATCCAGTACCGTAATGGTCGGAGATTTTCACACCTCTTTGTAAATGTTGGATAGATCCTCCAATAGGAAGCTAAGCAAAGAAATTTTAGACTTAAACTTAACCATTCCACAATTGAATTTAACAGACATCGGCAGAAAGTTTCATCCTAACAAAATTGAATACACGTTCTCATCAGCCCATGGAACATACTCCAAAAATTGATCACCTATTAGGTCACAAGTCTAACCTCAGCAAATTTAAAAGAATAGAAATTATTCACTGTATCTTCTTGAACCTTAATGGAATAAAAGTTGAACTCAATAACAACAGGAATCTGCATAATCACACAAAAACATTGAAAATAACCTTATGCTGAAATATAGCTGGGTCATAGATGAGAATAAGAAGGAAATTACAAAATTTTAGAAACAAAAATATAATGAAGATATGAATCATTGTAACCTCTGGGATACCTCAAAGGCAGTACTAAGAGATAAATTTATAGCACTGCAAGCCTTCTTTGAGAGAACAAAAAGAGAAGAGGTTAACAACTTAATGGGACTTCTCAAGCAACTGAACAAGGAAGAACATTCCAATCTCAAACCCAGCATAAGAAAAGAAATATCCAAATTTATAGAAGAATTAAAGGAAAAACAAAAGTAGATGAATAAATCAAAAAGTTGATTTTTGGAAAAGGTCAAAAAAAAAAAAAGATAAAACTTTGGGTAACCTAACCTAACCAGGAAAAAAAAAAAAAAAAGCAAAATGTCTAATTTCATCAATCTGAAATGGTAAAGATGAAAGAACAAGAGACACCTCAGAACAACTAACCCAGCAGAAGAAAAGAAATAAGTAAAATTAGAACAGAATTAAATGAAATTGAAAACAAAAGGATTATACAACAGATCAATAAATCAAAAAGTTGGTTTTTTTAAAAGGTCAATAAAATAGACAAACCTTTGGCCAACCTAACCAAGAAAAAAAGAGTAAAATCTTTAATTTAATCAATCAGAAATGGTAAAGATGAAATAACAACAGATTTCTCAGGAATTAAAAAAAATCATTAATGAATATTACAAGGAATTCTATTCTCAGAAATACAAAAATCTGAAGGAAATAGACCAATACCTGGAAGCGTGCCACCTCCAAAAACTTAGCCAGAATGAAGTGGAAATGTTGAACAGGCCTATGTCAAGTTCTAAAATAGCATCAGCTATACAAAATCT
This sequence comes from Otolemur garnettii, assembly GCF_000181295.1. NCBI lineage: Eukaryota > Metazoa > Chordata > Mammalia > Primates > Galagidae > Otolemur > Otolemur garnettii. The sequence continues at coordinate 343,776 of NW_003852702.1, forward strand.
CCCTGAAAAGAAAAGCCCAGGACCAGATGGCTTCACATCAGAATTCTACCAAACCTTTAAAGAGGAACTAGTACCTACATTACTCAACCTTTTCCAAAATATACAAAAAGAAGGAATACTACCTAAAACATTCCATGAAGCAAATATGATGTTGATTCCCAAACCAGGAAAAGACCTAACAAGAAAAGAAAATTATAGATCAATGTCACTAATAAATATTGATCTAAAAATATTCAACAACATTGAAACAAACAGAATCCAAGAAGACATCAAGCAAATTATATACCATGACCATGTGGGTTTTATCTTAGGGTCTCAAGGCTGGTTCAATATACATAAATCTATAAATATAATACATCATATGAATAAATTAAAAAACAAAGACCATATGATTCTCTCAATTGATACAGAAAAAGATTTTAATAAGATCCAGCATCCTTTCATGATCAGAAAACTTAAGAAAATTGGTATACAAGGGACATTTCTTAAACTGATAGGGGTCATCTACAGCAGACCTACCACCAATATCATAATGAATGGAGTTAAATTGAAACCATTTTCACTCAGATCAGGAAGGAGGCAAGGTTGCCCATTGTCTCCATTGCTTTTTATCATTGTAATGGAAATCTTAGCCATATCAATTAGGCAAGAAAAGGTGATCAAGGGTATCCAGATAGGGTCAGAGGAGATTAAACTTTCACTATTCACAGAAGAGAAAATTGTATATCTGGAAAACACCAGAGATTCTACTACAAAACTCTTAGAAGTGATCAAGGAATACAGCAGTGTATCAGGTTACAAAATCAACACTCATAAATCTATATCCTTTATATATACCAATACAGTCATACTGAAAAAACAGTAAAGGAGTCTATTCCATTCACAGTAGTGCCAAAGAAAATGAAATATCTGGGAATTTACCTAACAACAACAACAAAAAAAATGAAAGATCTCTATAAAGAAAACTATAAAACTCTAAGAAAATAAATATCTGAAGATGTTAAAAAATGGAAAAACATACTATGCTCTTCACTGGGGAGAATCAACATTGTTAAAATGTCCAAACTACCCAAAGCAATGTACAATTTTAATGCAATCCCTGTTAAATCTCCTCAGTCATACTTTAAAGATCTTGTAAAAATAATACATCATTTTGCATGGAATCATTAAAAAACTCAAATAGTCCAGACATTACTCATAAATAAAAAAAAAATCAGGAGAAAATCCCACTACCATACCTCAGACTATATTATAAAGTTATAGTGATCAAAACAGCATGGTACTGGCACAAAAACAGAGGTAGATGTATGGAACAGAATACAGAACCAAAAGATGAACCCAGCTACTTACCATTATTTAATCTTTGACAAGCCAATTAAAAACATTCAGTGGAGAAAAGATTCCCAATTTAACAAATGTTGCTGGGTGAACTTTCTGGTGCCCTTAGAAGACTGAAACTGGACCCACACTTTGCACCATTAACTAAGATAGACGCTCACTAAATTAAAGATTTAAACTTAAGACATGAAAGGATAAAAATACTAGAGGAAAGCATAGGGAAAACACTTGGAGAAATCCGCCTGAGTGAATGTTTTATGAAGAAGAACCCTAGGGCAATTGAAGCAACACCAAAAATACATTACTGGGATCTGATCAAACTAAAAAGCTTCTACACAGTCATGAACAGAGTAAATAAAGCAAGCAGATAGTCCTCAGAATGGGAAAAGATATTTGTTGGTTATGTCTCTGATAAACATTTGATAACCAGAATCCACAGAGAACTCAAACATATTAGCAAGAAAAGAACAAGTGATCCCATCGCAGGATGAGCAAGGGACTTGAAGAGAAACTTCTCTGAAGAGACAGGAGCACAGCCTACAGGCATATGAAAAACTGCTCAGAATCCTTAATCATCAGAGAAATGCAATTTAAAACTACTTTGATATATCATCTAATTACAGTAAGATTAGCCCTCATCACAAAATCCCATAACCAGAGATGTTGCTGTGGATGTGGAGAAAAGGGGACACTTCTACACTGCTGGTAGGAATGCAAACTAGTACGTTCCTTTTAGAAAAATGTTTGGAGAACACTTAGGGATCAAAAAATATACTTGCCATTTGATCCTATAATTCCTCTACTACATATATATCCAGAAGACCAAAAATCACACTACAAAAGATATTTGTACCAGAATGTTTATTGCAGCCCAATTCATAATTGCTAATACATGGAGGAGGCCCAAGTGCCATCAACCCATTAATGGATTAATAAATTGTGGTATATGGACACCATAGAATATAAAGAAAGATGGAGATTTTACCTCTTTCATGTTTACCTGGATGGAGCTGTAACTTATAATTCTTAGCAAAGTATCTCAAGAGTGGAAGAAAAAGAATCCAATGTTTTCAGCCTTACTATGAAAGCAGTTCATAGCATTGATATGAAAGCTATAACCCAATTATAGCCCAAGAAGTAGGGGAAAGGGGATAGAGGGGAGAGGAGGGGTGAGAATGGGTAGAGGGAGGGTAATCAGTGGAACCACACCTACAGCATCTTACAATGGTGCATGTTAAATTTACAAAATGTACACTAACACAATAACTAAGAAAATGCCGTAAGGGTTATGTTAACCATTTTGATGAAAGTATTTCAAATTCTATATAAATCCAGCACATTTTACCCCGTGAATACTTTGATGTACACAGCTATGATTGAATTAAAAATAAATAAATAATAAATAGAACAATGAAAAAACAAAGAAAGTTTATAAAAAGTGACTGCCGTTCCTATGGGCTGGAATCAATAACAATGTTTCTTAACATGTTTAAATAATTCTTCAAAAGGTTTTTTGTTACACTTTCACTCCAATTGACTTTTATAATGCCTTTACAAGTCACAGCTACTATAATTCAATGGATGGGGAATTACACATTGCTTCCCTGTAATCTTCCTCTGGTTGTTTGCTGAAGATTTCATTTACCACAAGTGTTAATCTCCCTTTGGTCCATGGCCCAGTCCAGATCCTGCCGACTATGCCAGATGTTGCTGCCACACTAAAGAATCAGTCAGGACATGGATTGACAGTACAAGTTGCAAGAGGTGAGGCTCACCAAAGGTGCAGGATAGCCCTGAACAACTTTTGCAGTCGTCTTTTATTGAGGAGTAAAACAAAGGGTACCAATATAGTATGTGCTCAAGAAATGATCTCCAGAAAGATTATATGCTATTTTCTCAGCCTTACTACTGCAGGACTGATCTTTGCTCCCCCAGGATTACTGAGTTACTTGGTGGTTTGCCTCCAAGTGATAAGAGATTTCCAGGCTTGCCAGGAGAATGTCTTGTTCTCAATACTTCCTCAGATGAGTTCTGAGATTGGTGACTATTATCATAAGTATGATCTTAAATCTTCTACATGTTACCATAAGCATGAGGTTCAATCCTCTACATTAAAGATAAAAACCTAGCTTTCTCAGTGGCAAGAGGGTTAAAAATATGCACTGGACCTTTGAATAACAAGATGGTCAAAATACTACCATACCTATCAAATCTCTTAATTAATGTGAGTGGCTTATATTGTCCTGTAAAGAGGTACAGGTTGGCTGAATGGAAACAAAAACTCAGGCCTGGTATCTGTTGCCTCCAACACACCTTACCTGAAAGGATGAAATAAGACTTAGGGTGAAGGGATGGACAACAATAATACAGGCAAAAGGAAATTAGAAAAATGCAGGTTTGCAATCTTACTTACAGTTGTTATTGCTTTCAACCAACAAAAATGAGGAAAGACAAGGAAGAAAACTACATATTTTTCAAGGTTAACACTCAACATGAAAAGATGTCAATAATTAACGTTTATGTGCCTTACCTAAGTGCTCCTGGATTTGTAAAACAATCCCAAATGGACATTAACAATATAATATCATCCTGCACTAGAAGAGTTAGAAATTTTAACACCCTTTTGGCAGTTCTGGATAGATCCTGCAAGAAGAACATAAACAAATAATAATGGACTTAAACTTGACCCTAAAACAAATGGATTTAATAGACATATACAGATCATTCCATCCTAATAAAACTTAATACAAATTCTTCTCATCAGTCCATGGATCATCCTCCAAAATTGATCATATCAATTTTGTATCAATTTTGTAGACTTGTATCATAGGATACAAGTCTAATGTTAACAAATTTGAAAGAATAGAAATTATTCTTTGTAGCTTCTCAGACTATCACAGAATAAAAGTTGAACTCAACAGCAAGAAAAATCTTAATACTTGAACAAAGTCATGAAATTTAAATAAGTTTCAGCTAAATGATAGCTGGCTTAAACTTGAGATTAAAAAAACCATCAGCTTTTTGAAACAAAATGATAATGAAGACACAAACTATCAACACCCATGAAATACTGCAAAAGCAGTCCTATGAGGAAATTTATATTATTAGAAACCTTCATTAAGCAAACAGAAAAAGAGCAAATCAGCAACTTAATGGGTCATCTCAAAGAATAGGAAAAGGAAGATCAATTGAATGCCAAGCCAAGCAGAAGAAAAGAAATAACCAAAATTAGAGCAGAATTAACTAAAACTCAAATCAAAAGAATCATTCAGAAAATAAACAAAACAAATAGTTGATTCTTTGAAAAGATTAATAAAATTAATAAACCTTTGGCTAGACTAACCAGAAACAGAAAAGTAAAATCTTTAATAATTTCAATCAGAAATGATAAAAAGGAAATAACTTCACATACCCCAGGAATAGAACAAATCCTCAATGATTACTACAAAAAAAATAAATAAAACTATTTTCAGAATTACAAAAATGTGGAAGAAATGTACCAATACCTGTAATCACACCACCTTTCTACAATCATTCAGAAAGAATTAGAAATTTTGACTAGACCTACATCAAGCACTGAAATAGCATCAACTATACGAAATATTCCAAAAATGAAAAACTGGGACAAGATGGATTCTAACAAACCTTTAAAGAGGAACTAGTACATATATTACATTACCTATTTCAAAACATAGAAGAGGAAGGAATCCTCCCCAACACATTTTATGAAGGAAATATCATCCTGATCCCCAAACCAGGAAAAGACCCAAGAAAGAGGCATCACCTGTGGCTCAAAGGAGTAAGGTGCTGGCCCCATATGCCAGAGATTGTAGATTCAAACACAGCCCCGGCCAGGAAAAAAAAAATACCCAAGAAATAAGGAAAACCATAGACCAAGATCATTAATATAAATGCAAAAATATTTGATAAGATCCTAGAAACAAAATTCAACAACATATCAAAAATGTATAGGCATATTCAAGGTGTTTTTATTCCAGGGTTACAAGGTTGGTTCAACATACATAATTCTATAAATATGAATATACCACACTACAGAAATAAAAACAAAATCAAAGATCATATGATTCTCTCAAGGGAGACAGAAAAAGCTTTTGATAATATTCAGCATCTTTTCATGATTAAAAAACTTAGAAAAATAGACTGGGATGGGACATTTGTTAAATTGCTACAGGCTATCTACAATAAACATACAGCCAATATCATATTGAATGGAGTAACATTCAAAGCCTTTACACTCATATCTTAAACTACACAAGGATGCCCTTTGTCACCTCTGCTATTCAACACAGTACTGGAAGTCCTAGCCATAGTAATCAGGCAAGAGAAGGTCAAAGATATTCAAATGGGGACAGAGAAGATCAAAATCTCATTCTTGGCATATGACATTATCTTATAATTGGAACAACCTAGGGATTCAACTACAAAGCTCTGATAAGTGATCAAGGAATATAGCAGTGTCTTGGGACGTAAAATCAATACGTAGCTACAAATCAGTATTCTTTATACATACCAACAATACTCAAGCTGAGAATATAATCAAAGACTGTATTATTTTTACAGTAGTGCCAAAGAAGATGAAATATCTGGGAATATATCTAACAAACAGCGTGAAACATTTCTATAAATGGTACTAAGATGAAATAACAGAAGATGTTCACAAATGGATGAACATACCATAGTCTTGGTTGGGAAGAATCAACATTGTTAAAATGCAATACTACCCAATAAATCTCCATATTTAATGCAACCTCCATTAAAACACCAATGTCTGCTTGGAGCCTGTGGCTCAAGTGGTTAAGGCACCAGCCACATACACCTGAGCTGGCAGGTTCGAATCCAGTCCAGATCTACCAAACAACAATGATGGCTGCAACCAAAAAAAAAAAAAAAAGTAGGACATTGTGGCGGGGGCCTGTAATCCCAGCTACTTAGGAAGTAGAGGCAGGAGACTTGCTTGAGCCCAGGAGTTGGAGGTTGCTGTGAGCTGTGATGCCACAGCACTCTACCCAGGGGGACATCTTGAGGCTCTGTCTCAAAAAAAAAAAAAAACCCACCAATGTCATACTTTGAAGATCATGAAAAAATGATACTTTGTTTTATGTGGAATCAGAAAAAAGAAAAATGGAATACCCAATACAATACAGAAATAAAAACAAATTTGGAAGCACGACCCTTGCAGACTTCAGGTTACACTACATATGTACAGTGAACAAAACAGCATGGTACTGGCAAAAAATAAAAATAGAGATGTAGATCTATGGAATAGAATAGAGAATCAAGAAATGAACCCAGACACATATCATTTGATCTTTGATAAGCCTACCAAAAACAAGCATTGGAAAAAAGAATCTCTATTTAACAAATGGTGCTGGGAGAACTGGTTTGCAACCTGTAGAAGACTGAATCTGGAACCACATCTCTCACCACTACCAATATTAAATCATCACATTTTACCCCATAAATGTATACAGTTATCTTTTAATAAAAAGTGCAATTAAAAAATTGGTTCTCAGTGGATAAAATATTTAAATGTAAGACATGAAACTATAAAAATACTAGAAGAGAATGCAGGGAAAATGCTTGACATTAACATTATTGGCTTTGGAAAAGATTTTATGAGGAAGATTCCCATTGGCAATCGCAGTAACATAAAAAATAAATTACTGAGATTTCATCAAGCTAAAAGCCTTCTGCACAGCTAAGGGCACAACTAAAAAAAAAAAAAGACCACCTTCAGAAAGGGAGAAGATTTTTGCATGTTATGATTCTGACAAAGGTCTGATAAATAGAATCTACAGATAACTCAAATTAACCAAAAAGAAAAGAGCAAACAACCACATTTCTTAAAGGGCAAGAGACTTGAAGAGAAACTTCTCTGGCTATGACAGATTAATCGCCAACCAACATATAAAAAAAAATTCTCATTGAACAAAGAAGGGTGGAAGAAGCAAGATGGCACCTGAAGCCAGCTTTCAGCAGAAGCTCCCATGCAGAGGAATAAATGGTAGCCAGAACCAAACCAATTAATTTCAAGATCGGGAGCTGAGCTGAGAGAGAGGATTAATGGGTTCACAACATGCCTGCTGAGGCAACCTGGCACTTCAAGGAAGCAAATTTCAGGTATAAAATTCATCCCAGAGAGAATGAGAATCCTTCTCTTCCCACATCCTAGACATGGCTTACTGTGTTATATCTGCTAGTGAGTAGTGAACAGAAGACCTTTTGTTACACCAGTGGGGAGAAAGTGGCTATAGTCCAAGAATCCTTTCCAGACACATACCACTTCAAGGCCGGGAAGTCTCTTATCTGGGGTAAAAGTTCAGCTAATATTCTCCCTGCCTTCCTGAACTCCCAACCCACCCTTCCCCCAACTCCTGGCAGTCTGGAAGACTACCCCCTGCAGAATCTGGAGTGTCTGGCAGATTTTTGCTAGGGTGGAGCATCTCATGGATTATGGGGCAGTTGCACTGACACTATAACTCTAGTAGAAGCAAGGAGTCACAAAGGGAGAAAGACTTTACCCATGCTAGAAAGTACATAGGAGGGGACTGCACCTCCCACCACCAGGAACTGTGGCAACTGTAACTAGGGCATGGCACACCACATCCCGTCTGCTCCTGAGATGCTGCTGCGACTCGCCTGGCTGCAGCCAGTAGCACCACCCACCAGCACCCAACCCTCTCTGGTGACCCATGCACAGTGGTACCCCAGACCAGTAGCACCACTCTCAACAGTAGCAGGCACCCCTGATGGTATTGGTGGCTTCATGGATCCTCCCGCTGCTGTCAGATTTGGGAGAGTCACATCTCCAATTCTGTGGAACACATAATGAGCTTGACCTGGCCCTGTGTGGGTTCCAGAGGTGGAGTGTGGCCAAGAAAGAGGTGTGGCCTCTGAGGGAAAGAACCACATTCTGTGACAGTAACTCCTGGCTGGGTACAGATGCAGGTGGAACACTCCCCAGTTTCCAACGAACACCAGAGGAAATCAGGCCTGGACTCCTCCCACCTGCAAGTCACAAAGTGAGATGGACTGGTTTGGGAGGCATTGTATCCCCTTTGACTCAGGTGTAACCTGATCTACTTGAGTATTAGAGAGAGCTGGGCCACAGCCCTGTGGGGTTACCAGTGCCAGGTTGTGACAGTGGTGCATAGTGGAGAAAGAGACACCAGCCTCCCTGGAATAATTATTTTGCTGGGAAGGCCTTTCTGACTCCATGGACCACCGGAGCAGGTTACACTTCAGCTGCCAGTGGACCTCTGAAATCCAGTTGCTGGACATGTTTTAAACTCTCCCACTGTATCTGCATTTGTCCTGACCAGGACAATTGGTTTGGAATTCTTGATCTGGGCTTCTCACCTGGGGACCCTCCAAGGTTATACCCCGATTGTATTATAGAGGGAGGGTTTGACTCTCCTCTTCCAGTTGTTGCCTGTAGGGGTGGGGTATCTTAGTTGCTTTATTTCTCCACAGCTGAGATTTCAACCCAAAGTAACTGATCCACTAGGATTGGTCAGAGTCTAGCTGAATACAAGACAGGGCCTCCTAGTCCCATCATACCAAGGAGGATCCTAGAGTCTCAGGCTGTAGAACGGGACCTTGGTAAAGCCATAGAGGAAAGGCCACAGTAAACAGTCCCAGCACTCTGGTAAAGGGCTGCCTAATTACAACTCCAGGAGCCCTCAATTCAGTTTCACCTTACCAACTTCTCTAGCCAAATGGTGAAAAACAACCTTGGCACCAAATCAGCAGAAAAGCTCTGGCAACATGAATAATCAGAGTAGATCAACAATCCCAAGGTAAGACAAAGGAGACTCAACAGAAGACCCCATGTATAAACAAATGGCTGAGATGTCAGAAATCGAATTCAGAATTTGGATGGCAAATAAGATTAACATAATTGAAATAAAATTGGAATTAGAAGTTCAAGGAGTAATTCAAAAGTTGTCTCAAGAAATCAATAAGTTCAAAGATAAAATCACCAAAGATTTTGACAAATTGAAGCAAGAATTTGCAACCCTTATAGATCTGAGAAATACAGTACGATCCCTCAGTTATAGAATTGAGCAAGCAGAAGAAAAGATCTCTGACATCAAAGACAAAGCTATTGAATACTCTGAAATGCTCAAAGATGAAGAGAAGTGGAGAGCAAAAATGGATCAAGAGTTGTGGGACCACTCCAAAAAAGCAAACATTCGTTTTATTGGCATCCCTGAAGGAGATGAGAATGATCTGAAAGTCACAGATGCTCTAATCCAAGAGACATTGGAGGAAAACTTCCAAAACATGGCAAGAGATACTGAAATTCAGATAGTGGACAGTTTCAGAACCCCAGTGTGATTCAATCCAAATAAAGCATCCCCTAGACACATTGTAATTAACTTTGCCAAAGTTATTATGAAGGAGAAAATGCTGCTTCTACAAGGAGTAGAATATTAGAATGACTGTAAATCTCTCTGTTGAAACTTTTCAAACCAGAGGAAGATGGTTGTCAAACGTCCATCTCCTAAAACAAAATAACTTTCAGCCCAGAATCTTGTATCCAGCTAAGCTGAGTTTCATTTATGAGGGAGAAGTCAAACATTTTAATGACGTTCACACGTTAATGAAATTTCCCATAACTAAACTATCTCTTCAGGATATTGTCACACCCATACTCCATAATCACCAATGCTCTATGACCAAACTAAAGTTACTCAGAAATTTTTGATCAAAATCCAACTTCCACAGTGGTGAAAGGATTAACCCCCCCACACACACACACAGGTATTTTGAAAATCTTGAAACCCAAAATGCTACCAGCCTTCTCAATACTCTCAATTAACATGAATGGGTTAAATTGTCCACTGAAGAGGCACAGGTTAGCTGACAGGATACAAAAACTCAGTCCAGATATCTGCTGCATACAAGAATCTCACATTATCTTAAAGGATAAATTTAGATTCGGGGTAAAGGGATGGACATCTATAATATAAGAAAATAGAAATCAGAGAAAAACCCCAAAGAAAATAAAATACTTCAGAATATACCTAACAAAAGAGGTGAAGGACCTCCATAAAAAAATTATGAAACCTTAAGAAAGGAAATAGCCAAGGACTTTAACAAATGGAAGAACATACCATGCTCATGGGTGGGAAGAATCAACATTGTTAAAATGTCTATACTTTCCAGAGCAATTTACTGATTCAAAGTCATCCCTATTAAAATACCAACATCTTATTTTCAAGACTTGGAAAAAATGATTGTGGGTTTTGTATGAAACCAGAAAAAAAAATAGTATAGCTAAGGCAGTTCTTGGTAATAAAAACAAAGTCAGGGGTATCACCATACCAAAATTTAGGCTGTACTACAAGGTCATAGTGGTCAAAACTGCATAGTACTGGCACAAAAATAGAGACATAGACATTTGGAATCAAACAGAAAACCGGAGAATGAAACCAGCAACTTATAGCCATGTAACCTTTGATAAACCAACAAGAACCTCCAATGCAGGAAAGACTCCCTGTTCAATAAATGGTGCTGGGAAAATTGGATATCCACATATAAAAGACTGAAACTGGACCCTCACCATTCTCCACCCACCAAAATTGATTCAAGATGGATAATGGACTTAAATTTAAGGTATTAAATGATAATACCTCTGACATCCTCAGACAAAGAATAAGAAAAACACTGGAAGATATTGGCTTGTGGAAAGACTTTATGAAGAAGACTGCCATGGCAATAGCAACAACCACAACAATAAACAAATAGGATTTAATTAAGTTGAAAAGGTTCTGTACAGCCAAGGAGAAACAACCAATGCAAATAGACAGCCTACCCAATGGGAAAGGATATTTGTATATTTTGAATCAGACAAACGTTTAATAACTAAGATCTATACAGAGCTTCAATTAATCCACAAGAAAAAAAAACCCAACAATCCCATACATCAATGGAGAAGAAAGATGAACAGAATCTTCTCTAAATAAGATAGACAAATGCCTGTCAGATACATGAAAAAATGTTCATCATTCCTAATTATTAGAGAAATGCAAATTAAAACCACCATGAAATATCATATAACCCCAGCAGGAATGGCCTAAATCACAAAATCTCAAAACTGCAGATGGTGGCATGGATGTGGAGAGAAAGGAATACTTTTACACTGCTGGTGGGACTGCAAACTAATACAACCTTTTTGGAAGGAAGTATGGAGAAACCTCCAAGAACTCAACCTAGACCTTCCATTTGATCATGCAATCCCATTACTGGAAATCTATCCAGAAGGAAAAAAAGACCTTTTATTATAAAGATATTTGTACTAGACTGTTTATTGTAGCCCAATTTACAATCGTAAAAATGTGGAAACAGCCTAAATGCCCTTCAACTCAGGAATGGATTAGCAAGGTGTGGTATATGGATACCATGAAATATTATTCAGCTATTTAAAAATGAAGATTTTTTTAGCCTTTGTACTAACCTTGATGGAGGTGGAATACATTATTCTTAGTGAAGTATCACAGAAATGGAGAAGTGTGAATCCTATGTATTCAACTTTGATATGAGGACAATTAATGACATAGTAGGGCATGGGGGAAGGAGTGAACAGACAGAGAAGGAGGGAGGGGATGAGGGTAAAGAGATGAAAAAAAAGAAAAAGAAAATAGTGACTAATTCTCACATAAATTGGATTTGATTTTGACTAAAGTACATCACTTAAACATTAATTTTTACTTCAAGTTGTTAATATGATTTTTGAGTACAGGATACTGCATCCTCCTTTAAAAGTGAATTATGTTTGTGATTTCCCCTTTATAATAATATATTGTTTCCAATTTTAATATCAGGTGTATAAAGATTAAGCAGAATGATTTTGAAGTATTACATCTTTTTCTATGGTCTATAAGATTTGGCATGATCTGTTTTTTGAAATTATCTTTTATTTTTATTTGTAAATATTAATTGTCTATTTTTTGAGAATTTGGAAAAAAATAATTATAAGTTAATTGATGACTCTATGCTGAACCTCAGAGTCAAAGCATTCTATAATAGGCATACTCTTATTTGACAATGTGAATGTTACTTTCTTTGCATAACTATTATTATTGTTGCTTAATAATTAATTGTAGCAATCATCTGATTTCTTTTCTGAATGTATTTATCTTCATGCATTCCTTACAAGGTTTTTGTTTTTAGTCCTTATTATTGTTGGTAAATTTTAAGCCTTTTTAATTCTGTAAAGGCATAAAGTGAAACCCAATAATCACATGTATATGTAAAAATAAAATATATATATAATACATCAAGTACACAAATTAAAAAATAAAGACCATATGATTCTCCCAATTGATGCAGAAAAAGCTTTGATAATATCCACCATCCTTTTATGATCAGAACACTTAAAAAATAGGTATGGAATGGACATTTCCTAAGCTGATAGAGGCCATTTACAGAAAACATACAGCCAATATTATATTGAATGGAATAAAATTGAAAACATTTCCACTCAGATCAGGAACAGGCAAAGGTGCTCCCTATCTCCACTGCTTTTTACTATTGTAGTGAAAGTCTTATCCATCTCAATCAGGCAAGAGAAGGCAATCAAGTGTATCTATATAGGCTCAGAGGAAATCAAACTTTCACTCTTCCCAGGTGAGATGAGTTTATACCTGGAAAACACCTGGGACGCAACCACAAAACTCTTAGAACATGATTAAGGAATATAGCAGCATCTCAGGCTACAAAAGCAGTACTCACAAATCAGTAGCATTCATATATTCTAACAGTAGTCAAGCTGAAATAAACAGTAATGGACTCTATTCCCTTTAGAGTAGTGCCAAATAAAATGGAATATCTGATAGTGTACCTAACAAAGGATGTGAATGATCTCTATAAAGAGAACAATGAAACTTTTCCAAAATAAATAGCTAAAGATGTCAACAAATGGAAAAATATACCATGCTTATGGCTGGGAAGAATCAACATTGTTAAAATGTCCGTATTACCCAAAGCAATCTACAGATTTAATGCAATACCTAATAAAGCACCTCTGTCATACTTTAAAGATCTGGAAAAACAAGTACTTAATTTTATATGGAATCAGAAAAAAACTCAAATAGCCAAGACATTACTCAGAAATTAAAAAAAAAAATCTGGTGGAATCATGCTACCAGACTTTAGACTATACTATAAATCTATAGGGATCAAAACAGAATGGTTTTGGCACCAAAATAGAGAGGTAGATATATGGAACAGAACTGAGAACCAAGAGATGAATCCAGACACTTATTGTCATTTGATCCTCTATAAGTCTAATCAAAAACTTAAATTACAGGGAAATCTCCCTATTTAACAAATGGTGCAACTGGGCGGAGCCAAGATGGCAGACTGCAGCCAGCTTTTTACAGAAGATCCAGTCCAGAAGGAGGCTTAAAGGACAGAAGTTTAGCAAGTTAGCTGATGGTTTGGAGCAGAGCCAAGTACGAAGATTTAAGAGCGCACTTCAACCTTCCTGAGGCAAGCTGTGACCCCAAAAATACAACCAAAAGGTACAAAATCCACCACCAAGCGGACGAGAGTCACCTCCCCCACAACAAGGGCTCGCAGTTTACCCCATCCAAACAAGTGAGTAGAGTTCAAACTTTCTCCCACTCTATCCCACGGGAGAGACCCCCTAAAAACTGGACCTCCTACCCCTGCTGGCATGCCACGGCACACTCCGGTCAGGCATAAAACTGTAAAACTCTATAAAACTGCATATATTCCCAAACTGCAACATTGAACTCTGAGGAGTCTCGACCCACCCACTCCGAGGTCTGGAGGTTTGTTACCTATGGAATCCAGATTCTTGGACATCTCCTTGAGAGACTTGGAGGGGGAAAGAGCTGGTGCTATTCTGTGTTAACTGTGGTGTGGGAGTGAGGAAAGGAGAATCGGCTCAGGGGACGCCAGTGCAGCAACAGTGGCATCCTGAGCTGCAGGCTGACGCCATTTCAGCCCTATCCCTTTGGGCAAGCACAGGTTCTGGACAGCAGCCACAGGCAGGATGCCAATAACTTTCTGGGGTGGAGTGCCAGCCCTCAGGGGGCTAATGTGGCTGAGACAAAGGCAGTGGGTGGGCAGAGGCTGGAACTGACACTTGAGTGTAAACTGCTATCTGTCTGCTTCCCAGAACTGAATACAACTTCTGATTTACAGAGAAATTTAGCCGGACTGAAGCCTAATTTAAACACGCAAGGCCCCCCTGTTGAACTCAGATTTCTGGCTGATTTTGCCAGTCATAAACCCTGGGAGCAGCGGCCTACTAGAGTGAATAGGGTCACAGAACTGGGGGATTACAAGTGACTGGGTGTATGGTGGGGAAGGAGGCATTAACCTTCCCAGGCTAACCTATTTGCCGAGTGGTTCCCTTTGTCCTCATGGAGAGAGAGGGGCCAAAACTGCTTGCTAGAGTAGCACGCCTCACGGGCAGCAGGCTCCTGTTCTGGGCAGGCCCAGAACTGCTCACTAGTGCCGCAAGCGTCCCGCAGGCAGTGGCAGAGGAGTCCTCCATCCCAGGTAGACCCAAAACAGCTTGCTAGAGACACGCACACCCCACAGGGACCAGGGGAGGAGTTCCCAACTCAAGGATCCCAAGCTGGGTGGGCCTAGAACTGCTTGCTACAGCCACGCTTGCCTTGCAGGTGGAGGTAGAGGGGTCTACCACTCTTGGAGGTCCCAGAACTGTTTTCTAGAGCCACATACATCCCTCAGAAAAAGGTGGAGGAGTTCCCCTCTGGGCTCCCGTGCTGGAAGGGCACAGATCGGCTTGCTAGTGCCGCAGGTGTCCAACAGGCGACGGTGAAGGAGTCCCCCGCTTCCCCCCAGCTACTCTGGTGGGGCTGAATTAGGACTGATCTGGTTGCTTGCATACTCTGCGCTACCGCTGCCATTCCTCTACCTCCCGGTTGCCCCATGGTGCTAAAATAGGACTGATCTAGCCACTACACTTCCCCTGTTCCACTGGTTGCCCCAGAGGGCCAAACTAGGACTGATCAGGCTGCTGCCAGTTTCCTGCCCGCTGGTTGCCCGGCAGGCTGAACGATGTGTACTCCAGCCACTCACATTCCCGTGCAGCTGCTGCTGTTCCACTGCATCCCCACAGCCCAAGCACCCGAGAACTGGGGGAAGACAACAGACACACTCTGCTGTCTCTCTCAGCAACCTGAGGAAGCCACCAACTGAATGGTTCTGATAAGGCCCCCAAACAAGGTAAACTCAGCATGGGGAGGAACCAGTGGGAAAACTCTGGCAACTCAAATAACCAGAGTAGATCAGCTCCTATAAGGAAAAATGGGGAAGACACAATTGAAGACCCCATCCACAAGCAAATGGCTAGGATGTCAGGAATAAAGTTCAGAATGTGGATAGCAAATAAGATTAACAGAATGGAAGAAAGGAAGGAATTAGGAGCTCAAGATATTATTCAAAAGATTTCTCAAGAAATTATTCAAAAGATATCTCAAGAAATTATTGAAAAGATGTCTCAAGAACTCAACGACTTCAAAGATAAAATGATCAAAGATTTTGAAATACTGAGACAAGAGGTTGCAGTCCTCAAGGACCTGAAAGACACAATGGAATCCCTCCATAACAGAGTGCAAAAGGCAGAAGAAAGGTTCTCTGATTCTGAAGACAAAGCTTTTGAAGAAGCCCAGGAGTACAAAGATCAAAAGAAATGGAGAGCAAAAACAGATCTCACTCTCAGAGAACTCTCAGATAATTCGAAGAAAACTAATATTCATCTTATAGGAATCCCTGTGCTTCACAAAACACAGAGACTCTTCTTCATGAAATTATGAAAGAGAACTTTCCAGACATGCCAAGAGATTCTGAAATTCAGATAGCAGATAGTTTCAGAATCCCAGTAAGACTCAATCCAAACAAGACATCCCCCAGACACATCATAATTAACTTCACCAAAGTTAAGATGAAAGAGAAAATTCTGAAAGCAGTTAGATGTAAGAAAGCCATAACCTACAAGGGGAAGAGTTAGGATGACTGCAGATCTCTCAGCTAAAATCTTTCAGGCTAGAAGAGGATGGTCATCAACTTTTAATCTCCTAAAAAAAATAACTTTCAACCCAGGATTCTGTATCCAGCAAAACTGAGTTTCATCTATGATGGAGAAATTAAATACTTTAATAACATTCATGCATTGACGAAATTTGCCATAACTAAACAAGCTCTCCAGGATATTCGCAGACCTATTCTCCATAATGAAAAGTGCAATCCTCCACTACAAAAGTAAACTAACTCAGAAACTATTGATCAAACTCCAACTTCTACAGGGGCGAAAGGATTAAAAATATCCACTGAACTTTTGAACAACTTGATATATAAAATTTTACCAGGCTTATCAATAATTTCAACCAATGTGAATGGCTTAAATTGTCCTCTAAATAGGCGCAGATTGGCTGATTGGATACAGAAACTCAGACCAGACGTCTGTTGTATACAAGAATCTCACCTTACCTTAAAAGACAAATATAGACTCAGGGTAAAGGGATGGTCATCTATATTCAAGGAAAATGGAAAGCAGAAAAAAGCAGGTGTTACAATATTATTCACAGATACAATAGGTTTTAAACCAATAAAAGTCACCAAAGATAAAGATGGCCACTTTATACTTGCTAAGGGCAATACTCAATATGATGAGATCTCAATTATCAATATCTGTGCACTCAACCAGAATGCACCTAAATTTATAAAAGAGACTCTAATTGTCATGAGCAACTTGATCTCTCCAGCTCCATCATAGTGGGAGATTTCAACACTCCTTTGGCAGTGTTGGACAGATCCTCCAAAAAGAAGCTGAGCAAAGAAATCTTAGATTTAAATTTAACTATTCAACTTTTGGACCTAACAGACATCTACAGAACTTTTCATCCTAACAAAACTGAATGCACATTTTTCTCATCAGTCCATGGAAAATACTCCAAAATCGATCACATCCTAGGTCACAAGTCTAACCTCAGTAAATTTAAAAGAATAGAAATTACTCCATGTATCTTCTCAGACCATCATGGAATAAAAGTTGAACTCAGTAACAACAGGAATTTGCAGTCTCGTACAAAAACATGGAAGCTAAATAACCTTATGCTGAATGATAGATGGGTCAAAGATGAGATCAGGAAGGAAATTACCAAATTTTTAGAACATAATGATAATGAAGATAAGAGTTACCTGAACCTCTGGGATACCACAAAGGCAATCCTAAGAGGGAAATTTATACCATTACAAGCCTTCCTCAAGAGAACAGAACGAGAGGAAGTTAACAACATAATAGGACATCTTTAGCAACTGGAAAAGGAAGAATATTCCAACCCCAAACCCAGCAGAAGAAAAGAAATAACCAAAATTCGAGCAGAATTAAATGAAATTGAAAATAAAAGGATTATAGAACAGATCAATAAATCCAAAAGTTAGTTTTTTCAAAAGATCAATAAAATAGATAAACCTTTGGCCAGCTTAACTAAGAAAAAAAGAGTAAAATCTTTAATCTCTTCAATCAGAAATGGTAAAGATGAAATAACAACAGACCCCTTAGAAATTCAAAAAATTTTTGTGAATATTACTACAAACTTTATTACCAGAAATATGACAATCTGAAGGAAATCAACCAAAATTTGGAAGCATGCCACCTCCAAAGTCTCAGTGAGAATGAAGTGGAAATGTTGAATAGACCTATATCAAGTTCTGAAATAGCATCAACTATACAAAGTCTCCCTAAAAAGAAAAGCCCAGGACCAGATGGTTTCACATCAG